>NW_006408739.1:172447-180855 GCF_000296735.1 Chrysochloris asiatica
GGACATGTGTAGATATGGTCATCTGCTTCTATTTTTTGGGCATATTCAGGAGTTATCTGTAGCCTTAATACTTAGATGGGTGTGTATTTTGGTATTTTTTATGCTTTCTGATTGTCTCCAGGTAGATGTGATCAGGAGATGGGCTTCTCTTTTCACTCTTCTTCCTGAGAAATTTCAAGATGCCATTGTTGGTAGTTGTGACATAATTCAAGATATAATTTTTAGTCTATTTCCTTTTTAGTCTGCCTGTCCTGCTCCACAATCCCCATTCAGGCATTTTTCCTAGTGATAAACAGTTCAGGGCTGGCTGTGGCCATTTGGTTTTAATTGGAAACTGTCTCTTTAAATTTTGAGAAGATCTGTGCACTTGCATAGTAGAACCCTCTGGGGGTGGGGGTGGGGTGTCCACTCTCACTCAGGCACCCCCTCTAGTCACCATGATGGAGGTGCGTAGACAGTGAGAGACCAATGAACAGATACAAAGAAAGAAAGAAAGAATATCCACACCTTTATCTCTGCAGTTCTGTCAGGCGTCTGTGGCTGCTCTGATCCTTTCCCAGCTTGGTCTCACCCAAAATATTGGCTCCAGGAGCAGCTGAGCATTTTGAATTAGAAAGCAATGGATTTCTTGCTTCTGCTACAAATTCCCCTAGCTGTAAGCCTGTCAACCTTCTAAATATTCCTTTATATGTGGTTCAGAGTTCTGGCACCATTCCCTGAGCCTGCTTGGTCCAGTATTCTGGTTTTTTGCTGACGGAGCTCTTCACTCACTGCACTTCCACCATCTCTGCCATCTTGTTTATTCTCCTTCTTTCCTGTCTTTTAAATGACCTTTTGCTTCCTGTATGATGTTTTTGATATCATTCACAACTCTTCTGGTCTATGGTCATTAGTGTCTAATGCATCAAATCTGTTCTTGAGATGATCTCTAACTTCAGGTGGGATATATTCAAGGTCATATTTTGGCTCTCATGGACTTGTGTTGATTCTCTTCAGGTACAGGCTGAACTTGCAGATGAGCAATTGATTGTCTGTTTCACTATCTGCCCCAAGCTTGTCTGATGATATTGAACTTTTCCACCATCTCTTCCCACAGAGGTAGTCAATTTGATTTCTATGTATTTCACTTGATGAGGTCCTTGTGCATACTCAACTTGTTTTTTTGTTTTTTGTTTTGTTTTTGTTTGTTTTTTTTAAAAGCATTTGCAATGAATATAGCATTGGTCTTGCAAAATTCTATTATGTGATTTCCAACATCATTTCTATCACTAAGGCCATATTTTCCAACTACAGATTCTTCCTCATTGTTCCCAACATTCACATTCCAATCACTAGTAATTTATCAAAACATCTTGATTACATGTTTGACCAACTTCAAGAAGTTGGGAGAATTCTTCAATTTCATCATCATTGACTTTAATGAGTAATGTGTAATTTAAATTATAGTGGTATCAACTAGTCTTCCTCGTAGGGATACGGATATTAGCCTACCACAGACAGCATTGTACTTCAAGATAAATCTTGAAATGTTCTTTTTTGACGATGAATGCTATGCCATTCCTATTGAATTTGTCGTTCTCATCATAGTAAATCTTATGATTGTCAAATTCAAAATGGTTAACAGCAGTCTATTTCAGCTTGCTAATGCTTTCATGTGAAAGCTGGACAGTGAATAAGGAACACCATAGAATAATCAATGTTTTTGAGTTATGGTGTTGGAAGAGAATATTGAAAGTTCCATGGGCTACCAAAAGAACCAACAGATCTGTGTTGGAAGAAGTGCAGCCAGTGCTCATTGGAAACCAGGATGGCCAAACTTCATCCCTCATACTTCAGACATATTGTCAGGAGGGACCGGTCGATGGAGAAGGAGATCATGTTTGGTAAGGTGGAGTGTCAGAGAAAAAGAGGAAGACCCCCAGCGAGATGGATTGCCAAAGTGGCAGCATCAATGGGCTCAAGTGTGGCAACAACAGGGAGGTTGGCCCTTATGCTGTGCATAAGGTCACTATGAGTCGTTGCCAACTCAATGGCACCTAACAACAACAATGTCTATAATGGCGTCCTGGTGTGACACTGTGGGTTAATGTGCTGAACTGCAAGGTCAGTTTGAACTACAAGGTTGGCGGTTCAAGCTCACCAGCTGCTCCTTGGAAACCCTGTGCAGGGTCACTATGAGCCAGAACTGCCTCAACAGCACTTAACAACAACAATAATGTCTAGAATATTAACCTTTATGTGTTCCATTTCTTTTTGACAACTTTCAATTTTCCTAGATTTATACTTTGTACCATCCATGTTTCACTTTTTAATGGATGTTTGTAGCTGTGTCTCACCAATTTGAGTCATTCTTATCACTCATTTTCAATTATATTATAAACTAATAAATCTCCAGCATTATTTTAACTTTGTTTAAACTCTTAGAATTATCCAATTTTCTGGTGTCAGAAGTGGGATCCTAAAGTACTGTTAGCCTCCATAGGTGATTTAATCAGACATGAGCTTTGGTACCAACTGAGCTGACTGGGCTCTTCATTTCTGCAATCTCTTGGGGGTCACTCAGTAAAGTCCCTCTCAGATTCTTCCTAATCCCCACAAGGATCCTCAGAAATCCACAGATTAATTTAAAATCCTAATTGAAACCTATTATCCTGGATTATCTGATTTACATCAATGGATAAATAAATTTGTCAGGCCAGGAGAGACTCAATTATGGATGAAAGAGCTGATTGTAAAGATTCAGAAAACTTTTTAACAATAAAAGCCTGTATTTCAGCCTGAATTATTAGGTGAGTCAAGAGACAACCCTAAGCAATTTCTGGAAACTGTTCCAAAGACATTTCCTTGAAAAATAGATTAGGTAAAAGTACAAATTTGCAAAAAAAAAAGAAAAGAAAGAAAAGAAAAGAAAATGAAAACGTTTGTAGTTATAGGGATCATTTGGAAAAATATTTACAGAACAGTCTTGCTTGACTCTTACTGAAGTGGAAGCCAGAATTGCCTTTAATTCAATATGTTTAAATGGCTTTTATCAGAACTATTCTGCTTAGCCAAACACCATAGATTTACTGAGAAACCACCCAGTGCTGAGCTAACCAATCTAACCTTTAAGAAATCAAGAAAACAATCTATCAAGAAAACAGGCTAATTCCCTTGCCTACTATTGTAAAATAGACACTTGAGTGGAATAGAAAGGAATGTTGGGAAACATGATTATAGAAATCTTGTAAGCCCATCTTCAGCCTATAACTTACTGGAATACCTAAAAGTTTTTCTAGAACTTGCCCTGTGACATAGGCTTCTTACAGAGCATTTGTAGTGTATAGAACCTTAGGTAGAATCCTGAGCCCCATCCAGAACTTTCTGAGGTGGGAGATTCCCACTAGAAAAGACAAGCAGACCAGCCTGGAACAGCTAGAGCAACAGAAGATGAATCTTCAAAGAAATATGAGGAGGAAAACCCCAAATCAAAAATGGCAGTCTGATTGACTACTATAAGAATAAGCAAGTTATTTGCCAGGAAGCTATCAAGGCAAGCAATCAAGTCCCTTCAGGACAAACCCCCCTCCAAGACTGAAACTCAAAGAGAACACATAGCAGGCATGTAAGCTTTCTGGCGACCACAACGGTCTACTGGTGAGTGGAAGAGGGGGAAAGGCAGCAGTGAAGAAATGGGCTGAGTTCAACCACAGTCCATTGACTCCCTTTGACCTGGAGATGAGAGAGAGAAGAGGAAGGACTTGTTGGTCCAAAGTGCGGTGAGACCTGGAGACTCCTGAGCCCACGCACAAGGGCATAGCCCAGGAGGGCTAGAGCTGAGAGTGAAGCATCCAGCTGATATGAAGTGAGGGGAGATACACAAGAACACCCAAACTTGCAAATAGTACCCATTGACCTAGCCTTGATGGCTTGATAATCAGAGCTTGACTAGAGGAAGATAAAAAAAAAGAAAAAAAAATTTTATTTACAAAGGAAACGAGGGTACATTTTTATAGTTTAATGAAATTGACCTATACGTGTGGATATAGTAGCTCAAAATACCAACAGAGAGGGAAAGAGTCTTCACATCAACTATCAATGTTATCCCCTCTGTATTCAGGGTAGATAGGGAAAGGCAACTTAGCCATTGATTACCTAAAATTGGCTACCTAAAATGAAGGGGTGACAAAGGCTTGAAGTGACTGGCTTACAAGTTTTCATGAGGGAGTTTAGTTTAAGCGTGTGCGTGTGAAGATAGAGTCCCCACTGAATAGTTTTCATCTTGTCTACAAGGGTCTGGTAAAAAGAGATGGCGATAATATTCTGATGATTCAATAGTGAAAAATTGTTATCATGAATAATTACGATTCTTGCATCTGTAAAGGTAGAAGATTTTTAACAAAAAGGGGGGAATAGTTAATCTTACAGTCCAGAAACAGAGGGGCTTAGGATCATCAAGGGAGAAGAGCACAAGCAGAATGCAGGACCCTATCCAGAGAAGCAGCAACCCCAGAGATGGAGGCAGAGATGGGGACATGGAGAGAGAGAGCAGGTGAGTGCTGGCAGTCAGGGGGCAGGCTTGCAGAATGTGCCCTTTGGTTGTTTAAATTATTATATATTCCTGAGTGTTTTTGTGCACATCTTCCCCAGCCAAAACAAAACAAAACAAAAACAACAACAGAGGTAATAGAAGCAAACACTCCACTGTTAAATGATGATGCACAGAGGAGAGTGTAATCATAGCAATGAAACGATGGTGTAAAGCCTATGTTCTATCACTCAGTTCACAATAAAAAAATTTTAAAAAACATGAATCTATTTGTCCTGCCTGTATATTTTCCCATTTAAATTATATTCACTTTAAAAATCACAAAAGAAAACAGGCTAAGCAGAAAAAGCTAATGGCATTATAGGTATGTTGTTGTTGTTGTTGTTGTTGTTGTTGTTGTTGTTGTTGTGAAGTGCCATCGAGTCTATTCCGACCCATAGCAACCCTGTACAGGGTTTCCAAGGAGCAGCTGGTGAGCTTGAACCACCAACCTTGCAGTTCAAATGGCTTTGCAGTCCAGCACATTAACCCACAGTGCCACACCAGGACTCCTGGTGATAAACTCCAGCCACTCGTTGGTCCAATTCAAAACAAACTAAATCTGGCATTTGCCACTATTGTAAAAAAGCCCAGTTATGAAAATTGAATGTTTCAAATGCAAGAACAAGTGATTGATAAATATGACTGTTACTGCTGATAAAAATATCTCTAAACATCTACCCCATTGTGATTCATAATCATGGAGCTCCAGATTCTCTCAGAGGCTGCCAATTATTTTTCTTGATCATCTGGCCGAAACACTTTTCTAATAGATACCAGAGGAACTGTTTGGGCTATAAACCCTAACTCATTATCTCTGCCTCTACCCTGAAACAAACGAACTATGAATATAGGGTTTCTGAGGCTTTAAATTTTTGTTGGAGCAGACACACGAAGTTTCTTCCATAGAGCGGCTGGTGAGCCCGAACCGCTGACCTTGTGGTTTCATATGAAGCCATCTGAATGATTAGCCACAGAAAATCTCATGAGTAGCAGAGGAACATTGTCTGATATAATCCCTCAGATTGAAAGGCAATCAGAATATGACTGGGGAAGAGTTGTCTCCATAACTCAAATGCATGGACTCTTCTATGGTCTTCTATATTCATTGTTCAACTTTCACATGCACATGAGGTTACTGAAAATACCATGGGCTGGGTCAGGCACACCTTAGTGCTCAAACTGATCATTTTTGCTCTTGAATACTTAAAAGAGTTCTTGTGCAACAGATTTTCCTAATGCAATATGTTGTTTGATTTCTTGACTGCAGCTTCCATGAGTATTGATAATGGATCCAAGTAAAACGAAGTCTTTGACAATTTCAATCTTTTATATGGTTTATTATTCCCACAATGACAAAATGAAGAGGTGTGGCATCGCATTCATGATCAAAAAGAGCATTTCAAGATCTATCTTTAAGTACAATGCTGTCTGTGGGAAAAAAAAAAAAATCCATAGCCATAATATAATTATTATTCAAATTTATGCAACAAAAAAGCCAGTGAGGATGAAATTGAAGAATTCTACCAACTTCTTCAGTCTGAAATTGATCCAACATGCAATCAAAATGCATTGATAATTACTAGTGATTGCAATACAAAGGTTGGAAACAATTGAAAAAAGGATCAGTAGTTGGAAAATATGGCCTTGGTGATAGAAATGATGCTGGAGATCGTATGCTAGAATTTTGCAAGACCAATGGCTGATTCATCGCAAGCACTCTTTTTCAACATCATAAACAGTGACTATACACGTGGACAGGGAGCACAGTGGCTCTGTATGACAAGCACTGGACTTTGAACCACAAAGTTGGCAGTTTGAATCCACCAGATGCTCCACAGGAGACAAAGGAGGCTTCCTGCTCCTGCAAAGATTTACAGCTTTGGAAACCCTATAGAGGGTTTCTGTGAGTCAGAACAAACTCTAGGGTACTTAATAACAAAAACAATAATGCATGTAGACCTCATCAGATGGAATACACAGGAATCAGACTACATCTGTGAGAAGAGATGATAAAAAAGCTTAGCATCATCGGTCAAAACAAGGTCAGGGCAGAGCCATTGCCATGCTGCAATGAGTTTCGATGACAGGTAAGACGGAGGAATTCGCACTGACCGCCTAAGACAGGCAGTGTCCCTTAAACAAATAATAAATAAGGGGGAATCTGATGCAGACCGTGCAGACCCGGTCAGGAGTTCAAGTCCCTGTGGGCCCAAGCGTTGCAGACCGTCCAAACCATAGGCTCTGAGGATCAGACTTTAGCCACCTAGCAGACATAGCAAACTGTCCCTCATCTGATTATTCAGTTATGCTTGTTAGTAATCGCATACATGAGCCCTGGATATCCACAGATAAATGTAAAAACCTCCCCTAAAAGCCGAGACTGTAAATTCCAAAAAGGCAAAGTCCGCCCCCCCCCCCCCCCCAAAAAAAGCTAAAGAGGATAGAGAGAAACACTGTTAACTGATGATTTACAGAGGGGATTATAATCAATGTAATGAAACAAGTCATATGAATGGTTGAATGTGAAACTGATGATGTGCCCTGTAAACTTTCACTCAATCCACAATAAAAACCTTAAAAAAAAAAAAAAAAACAGGGTCAGGGGCTGACTTGTAACTGGTTTATATGCTCATATGCAAATTCAGGCTGATGCTGATGAAAATTAAAACAAGTCCACAGTAATCAAAATATGATCTTGCATATATCCCACCTGCATTTGAGATATCTCAAGATTAAATGTGATGCATAAAACACTAATGACCAAAGACCAGAAAAGTTGTGGGATGACATCAAGACCATCACACAGGAAGAATCATTAAAAAGACAAGAAATATGTTTTTACAAAAAGAGCAAAATGGATATCAGAAGAAACTCTGAAACTTGCTCTGTAAGGTAGAGAAACTAAATCAACCACAAGAAATGAGGAAGTAAATGAGCTGAACAGAAAATTTCAAAGGACCACCCCAAACCACAAACTAAAGTATTAAAATGAGTTAGAAAACCAAAAGGAAAGAACATGCTGAGCATTTTTCAAGCCGAAATACATGATGAAAAAATTCAGTATTGAAGCATTTATAGGCAAAATAGTCATATGTGTGGCACTGTAAGTAAGTTAAGCACTGAACTACTAACCACAATATTGGCAGTTCAAACCCACCAGCCACTCCTTGGAAATGAGTGGGTCACTATGAGTTGGAACAGATTTAATGGCACCTAACAACAACAACAACATGGGCAAAATATTGAATGATGCAGAAAGTACCAAAAAAAAAAAAAAAAGATGGAAGGAATACACAGAGTCACTGCACCAAAAAGAACTGGCCAAAACGCTACCATTTCAAGATGTAGCATATGATCAAGAACCCATGGTATTGAAGGAAGAAGTCCAAGGTGCACTGAAGGCATTGGTGAAAAGCAAACTGATATTGTTGTTGCTAAGTACTGTCAAATTGGCCCTCCTGAAGGCTCAATATCAGACAGTTTCTGGTACACTAGATTAACAAAAAACATTTGGTTTGGCTGGGACATAGGGACAGGGCTGGGCTAGGGCAATAACAGCCTATACTGCTAGAACACCTATTTTGTGTTGTTGTTGTTAAGTGCCATCGAGTCAGTTCTGACTCATAGTGACCCTGTATAGGGTTTCCGAGGAGCGACTGGTGGGTTTGAACTGCTGACCTTACTGTTAGCAGTCCAGTACTTATCCTACAACACCAAAAAAATCCTCAGCACTGGACCAATAAGCAACATTCTTATCAATGGAGAAAAGATTGAAGTTGTCAAGGACTTCATTCTTCTTGGATCAACTATCAACACTCACAGAAGCAGCAGTCAAGAA
>NW_006408739.1:181201-198578 GCF_000296735.1 Chrysochloris asiatica
TCATACATTGGACATATTGTCCAGAGGGACCAGTCGCTGGAGAAGGATATCATGTTTGGTAAGGTGAAGGGTCAGAGAAAAAAAGGAAGACCCCAACGAGATGAATTGGCCAAGTAGCAGCATCGATGGACTCAAGTGTGGCAACAGTAGTGAGGTTGGCCCAGGATCGGGCAGTGTTTTGTTCTGCTGTGCATAAGCTTGCTATGAGTCGGTACCGACTCGATGGTACTTAACAACAACAACAACAACAACAACAACCACACCAGTATTTTGTGCTAGGCCCTGCTTAAGTATTCTTCATATCTAAACTCTTTGAATTCCACAGGAGGTGTCACACTGGAGGCACTCTGCTACGAAACAGTTGGAAGAAACTTCTGGTCACTGACTGCCACAATGCTGGAGAAGCCAAGCATGCTGCAGCAGTCTGAAGAGCTGGCACAGCAGAAACAGGAAACAAACACGTTTCTTCCTGCAATTTGTCTTCAGTGCTGTGTATTGATAAAGCTTAACACTGTGCCAGGTGAAAAAGAAAAAAAAAACATTTAAAGGGCCCATTGAATAGTTTCAAAACAAAAGTCAAAACAATGCTGAAGCAAGAACACCTACACTTTCAGATGGTACCCACGTGACCTGGTCCCGATGAATGGATGATCAGAACTCAACCAGGAGAAGACAGAAGAGGGGGGAAAAAAAAAAGAGTGATCTGAGACAATTTGATGAACTTGAACTACACCTATGCAGTAACCCAAAAGAGGGAACAAACACTCACAGCAAGAAACATACCCACCCCCTCCACACAAAGAGTAGACAGAGATGGGCAACTTGGACTTTGGACACCCAATTGGGGGTGGGGGTGGGGGGAGAGACCACAAAGGCAAGAAGTAACTGGCTTACAAGCTTTCAAGAGGGAACCTAGAGCTAGAGGGCATGGAGGAAGGCAGACTCTCTCCAGTGAGTACTATCCAATCTGTCTAGGCGGAGCTGATGAAATGAAATGCAGAAGGGTCACTGTGGTACAATAGTGAATGATTGTTATCAGGACTGATTGTGAGGGTTGGAAATGTAAAGGCAGACATTTGGTAGCAAGGAAGGGAGTTATTAACTCTCCAGTCTAGGAGCGGAGGTCTCTGGGACCATCAACGGAGAAGAGCCGAGAGCGGGACCCTACCCAGAGAAGCAGCGAGGCCCGAGATGGAGGCAGAGACGATGACGTGGAGTGATGAAGCGGATGGGGACTTTGGATCCAGAGAGGGAGAGGGGGCGGATTTATAGGGTATACCCTTTGGTCAGTTGATGATGCATGGAGGGGATTGGAACCATGGCAATGAGATGATATACAATGGAATGAATGTAAAACTAAAGTTCTCTCATGTAAAATATCATATAAGTCACCATAAAACATGAAAAAAAAAAAACCAGTGCTGAAGATCTGCTAATCAATCATACAATTCTTGAATTGGACAACACACAATATGAGGCTGGGCATTGCATTGGAGATGAGGTAATATGGGGTTTTTATAGTTCAAGAACAAAGAAAGTCAAGAAAAATTCAAGCAGTTTCTGTGAGTCATTCGGATAATAATCAAAATGTCTCTTGAAATTCTTTCATCCTCAGAAGTGTGTTTGTCTAAGAAGACACATGAGGGTCTGAGGGATCAGTACCAGCCAATATAGGCTTCTAAAGAGCTTGATGCTAATTTTTCTGGAATATAGGACTATGCTAAGAATGTTAGTCACAAATAAACTTAAAGAATCGAGCTAGTTATTATCTCTAAAATTTAGGTTACCTAGCTTTCTGCTCTCATAAAGATTTACAGCCTTGGAAACCCTGTACAGGTCGCTATGAGTCAGAACCGACTCCACAGCACATAACCACCACAGCTCTGGTAGCGCAGTGGTTATGAATCCAGTTGCTAATCTCAAGGTCAGCAGTTACGTGGGAGAAAGATGAGGCTTTCTGTTCCCGTAAAGATTTACAGCCTCGGAAACCCTGTGCAGGGTCACTATGGGTCAGAACCAACTCAATGGTACCTAACAACAACAACAACAACATCTTAAATGGAAAATATTGAAAGTGCCATGGGCTGCCAAAAGAACCAACAGATCTGTGTTGGAAGAAGTGCATCCAGAGTGCTCCTTAGAGGCCAGGATGGCCAAACTTTGTCTCTCATACTTCAGACATATTGTCAGGAGGGGCTAGTCACTGGAGAAGATATCATGTTTGGTAAGGTGGAGGGTCAGAGAAAAAGAGGAAGATCCCCAGTGAGATGGATTGGCAAAGTTGCAGCATCAATGGGCTCAAGCATGGCAACAATTGTGAGGTTGGCCCAGGACCGGGCAGTGTTTTGTTCTGTTGTGCACAGGGTTGCTATGAGTTGGTACTGACTCAATGGCACCTAACAACAACAACACATATCTTAAACATTTCCCTGTGTGATTAGGTTTTGACCAGGTTCTCTGGTCTTAGTAGAAACGTTAACCTAATTTTCCACATTTTGTCTCAGTCTTCACATATATTTCTAGCCTCTACAATTTTCCCCCTTTTGATCAAGTCTCTGTTAGGTGGTGCTGATCCCCCACAATGGAGTAACCTTTGTTCTGCAAGGATTTTTTTTTTTCTTTTTATCTCTTGCTGAGTTCTTGTAATTAACCTTATTTTGATGCCATTTCACTTCATGTTTGTTTCTTTCATCTTCATGCTATTAGGTAGAATTCATCTACAGGGTAAATTTTTTTGGAGTTTTATTAGTGGAGATTTTAGGCCACATCTGAGGAAATCCTCTACTAGCCTGAAAGATGTTAATCAATATCTGTCATTAAAAAGCAAAAAGTTACACATAATTTTCTTGTTGAAAACCATGAGTGATTAACAACAGTTTAACTGCAGGGAGAATAGATTTGGATAGATAGCATTCCATAGCTGACTAGCAAAAATCAACATTTTATCATTATAAAGATAGATACAAAGATGAATAGAAACAAACCAAGAAAAATTAGTATTTTCTACCACTACCCATCCCAGGAGTCAAACAAGTTTATTTAGAATTTCAGATAAAAAGGGAACAGGATCATTTGATACCATGCGTTGCATATGGAAAACATAATGAGTGATATTAGCACTCTGATCAGGAATATCAACCCAACAATCAGTTTTAATAATGGCACAGGTACCTCCTTGTGGAGCAATAAGAATGTCGAAGGTCATTCAGTTTTGAAGCACTAAGTGTAAGGTCAGCAGTTCAAACCCACCAGCTACTCTTTAAAACCCAATACAGGGTCACTATGAGTCAGAACCAACTTGATGGCACTTAACAACAACAACAACACAAAATAGGTGCTCTAGCAGTATAGGCTGTTATTGCCATTTCTGCCACTCTCCCTTGTCTCTATGTCCCAGTCAAACCAAATGTTTTTTGTTAATCTTGTGCACCAGGCTGTCTCTGACGCTGAACCTTCAGAAGGGCTTTGCCCTCTGCTCAGAGCACTTTGGCCTGTGTCTGCTTTCTCACTAGCTCCCTCAAGCCTCAATTGAAATGTTATTTCTTCAAATAAGTCTTTTCTGATCTTTAGACCAAGGAAAGTCTTCCTGCTATAATCTCCCACAATTTTTTTATTCCCCTTCACAACCTTCATTATGATTTATTTACAGTAAATACTTGTTTAAGGTCTTTTCTGACAGGCTATAACTTATGAGAGTATAGAGGCCATGTTTAAGAAGCTCTGGTAGCATAGTGGTTATGACACGGGCTGCTAACTTTAAGGTCAGCAGTTCGAAACAACCAGTGGTTCTGTGGGAGAAAGATGAGGCTTTTTGCTCCTGTAAAGATTTACAGCCTTGGAAACCCTATACAGGGTCACTATGGGTCGGAACCAACTCCATGGCACATAACCACCACCACCACCACCACCATCAGAGAGCATGTTTGCCTGGATCCCTACTGGAGCTCAGCATAGCACTTACTTAGTAAGTACTCTGTAGGAATACCCAAAGCATTTGAAAAATTAAAGATTGAATCAATAAGGTACAAAATATGTGAAGGGCCTCTCTAATGTTGTAAAACCCTATACAAACATTAGGTAACACAGTAATGAAGTGACAAAATCAGATGATTATCAGATACTCTAATGTCAAATGAGTACGAGTTTTTTGTGTGAAGGAAACTCCTTCCCACTTGCTATGAAATGTGTTGATTCAATTTGATTTTGAAACAGAAACCTTTCAATCAAGTGGAAATGAATTCTCCAAAAGAACCAGAAAAGGTCAGCCAGACTAACAGATATATAGTAACTTATTAGAGCATTCCCCCTGTCCACCAACAAGAAAACAGATAAAAGTCTCAGACAGGAAAGCTGAAAGGACCAATTCAGCTTAACCAGGAGCATGATTATTTCCAGAAAACAAGTCGATGGTTTAATTCACGACAGGATTAAACATTTTCATGATTTGGCAAAACCAACTGGGTCAACCTGGGAATGCACTGATTGGAGTCAATATAATTGATCTAAGCGATCAGCACTTAGTGTGGCACTGTAGGATAAGCACTGAACTGCGAACCAAAAAGTTGGCGGTTCAAACATAACAGCTGCTCCTAGGAAACACTGTATAGGGTCACTATGAGTCGGAGATTGACTCGATGGCTCTTAACACCCACAAAAGTGATCAGGAAGTATATTCTATTATCAATTAACATTCATTAACACTATGATAGGTTACAATTATTCAAACAACATGATTCAAAACACACAAAAAAGTGATTCTTCTGGGAATGTCTTCAAGATTCTATCATATCATACCATATTGGTTGAAGGAATTCCTGTTAAGGAAGGGATCAAACCTTACCAATTGTCAGACTCCAACCGCTTCTCCCCTTGTAACATTGCCTGGACACCAATATTTGATTCCCAGGAGAAACAAACTGAGTCAGAGTCTGGATAGGCGCTGGGAGATTTGAGATCTGGAAGGATCTGACAAAAATCACTAGTGCCCAGAGGGCTGAAGGAGAGCTGGTTGGATGATTCTGATAGCCTTAGATTTTAGATGATTAGATTTGTTTTTGAACGGGTGCACTCTTTTAACTCACTTTCCTTAGCGTCCGCAAACAGCGTTCTTAGTGGCTGTTAGCCCGAGGCCAAGCTTCGGACTACGTTTCCCAGAGGTCTTTGCTCCCCGCAGGCTGTTGTAATTTGAACTAAGGCGTGTCTAGGAATAGAAGCCGTAGTCTTTTCGCACCACCAAGTCGTCTGCATCCACTGCTGCAGCCGCTGCGCTCACCCCAGAGATGATCGGGGTCCTGTACCTGCTTCTTCCCCTACCGTTTCTCCTGTACGTCGCTGCACCCAAAATCAGGTCTGTGTAAATTTAGTCTTCTCTTACTAAGTCTTTTCTGGGGAACATTAAACCTTCTTGAAGCTCTTTCTTCAAAAGAAAGAAAGAGACGAAAACAACCCCCGGAATCCCCAATATGGCCGAGGTAGGAAATTCAGTTTCAGTTGGTGGCAGGCGAAGGTTCTGGAGGCTGGGAGGGAGAATTGTGTCTTGAGTCAGTCGGCCTGTCCCGGAGACCTTGTTCCATACCTGCGTCCACGGGAAGGGACTGCAGCTCCGGGCATCCTGTTGTTTCTTCTGGTTCCCCTTTCCTCCGTCCAACCCCTGTTTCCGAGTCTAGGGAACCACGAAAGCAAGGCTACCTGCAACATTTGATTTTTTAAGCTCTGGCGGTGGAGGGGTTCAGGCCCTAACACTGAAATTTGCCTTTCAAGACTTTTTCCCTTACTCCCACGCCTTGAGCCTGTCCCATCTGTCTAATTCTTGCTTCAAGCCTTTGAGGTACAAAGAAAGTTTGTTATCTGAAACTGTCCTCAGATAGAAATTGAGACACCTTCTGCCTGGTTGTTTACTCTCTCGGAGCTTTTGGATGTGGTTTTTCTCTGTGCATGATGTGTTAAAGGTGAGGCAAGAAAAGGTGCTTCATCACGAGTCCTATCCTTCCGAGTAGGAGCATCAAGAGCATCGAGGGATTTGGGTTATGTGTTGAAGGCACAGGGGTAGTAGGGCTGGGAGGATGGAGTTGGGGTCAGGATGGAGTGGCCATTTGAACAGGTGTCCAACCAGCCAATGCTAACCGAGCACTCCTAAGAATCAGGAGAGAGCCATACAAAAGGCAGCTTGCTGATTGGTTCTGAGTAAATCACCAGAAGTGACGGTGGACTAGCTTCTGAAGAGACAGACACCCTCCCCTTCTGCAGAGTCAGTGCCTGAATAGAACTTTGAAGCCATATTTGATCATACTTTGCTTTTTTTTTTTTTTTTTAACCATATTCACTTTTTTATTTTAAGTTTTTCCACTCTTTCCTGATGCCTCTTTTCCAGTTGTGTTTTTCTCTTTCCTCTGAAAACTCAACAATTCCATCCATAGGCACACATGAGTGCCCATATTCAGAAGAAAACACTTTTTATTCATTTTCATCACCAAGACCTTGTTAATTCCACATAGAATCTCAATGGAAAGTTGAACCTAAACCAAAAATAATGTTCATGCTGATTTTTTTAGAACAATTGTACTCCAAGTCCATATCCACCACACTAGGTCATGGTATCCAGAACTGGACTTTTGTAGTTGATTGTTTGTGAAATTCCTACCGGTTAAAAATAGAAATAGAAAAGTACCGGTTATAACACTTGTGTGTTGCTTTGATGCTGGAAGTTATGCCACTGGTTTTTCAGAATTCAGCTGCAGGCCACCAGCTTGGTGAATTGTGAAAACATTGTGAATTGTGGTGGAGCATTGTCAAATATAGTGCTAAAAGATGAACCCCTTGGGTTGGAAACCACTCAAAAATCAGCAATGGGCTCAAGCACAACAACAATTGTAAGGATGGTAGAGGATCAGGCAATTTTGCTTTCTCTTTTGCATAGGATAGCTCCATGGCACCTAACGACAACAATGATGATGCTAATGAGGTAGGATTAGAGACAATTCTGCAAATGAGGCAAAGGCAAGGTTAGGTTGTTTGTTTTGTTTTGAACTTTTTATTCGGTATTGAGTGAAGCTTTTACAGAGCAGACTATAATCATAAACTTCAATTTCATCTCAGTAACTGGAATCCCATCATTGTAACATCACGTATCCTACTTCCTCCCTGTATTTCTTTCTTTCTTTTTAATGTTTTATTGTGAATTATGTGATAGTTTACATGGGAGAACATTAGCTTTACATTCATCCTATCATATATCGTTTCATTGCCACGGTTACAATCCCCTCTATGCATCATCAACCAACCGAAGGGTATACCCTGCCCCCTGCCCCCCAGTCATCAGCACACAGCCCCTCTCACCCTCTCTGTGTCTAAAGTCCCCAGCCACTCCATCTGTCCACATCATCTTCTCTGCCTCCATCTCTGGTGTCACTGCTTCTCTGGGTAGGGTCTCGCTTTCCACTCTTCTCCCTTGATGGTCCCAGGGACCTCGGCTCTTAGACTGTAAATTCAATCACTCCCCTCCTTTTGCTACAAAAACGTCCACCTTTACATTTCAAACCCTCACAATCAGTCCTGATAACAATTCATTATTGTATCACAAAAGACCTAGCTGCATCTCTTATCATCAGCCCCACCCAGACAGATTGGATACTAGGCAGTGGAGATTCTACCTTCCTCCGCTCCCTCTGGATCTAGGTTCCCTCTTGAAAGCTTGAAAGCCAGTCATTTCTTGCCGTTGTAGCCCCCCGCCCCCCCATCTTGGGTAGCGAATGTCCAAGTTGCCCATCCCTGTCTACTCTATGTATAGAGGGGGTGGGAATGATCCTTGCTGTAAAGATTTGTTCCCTCTTTTGAGCTACTGCATCCCTAGGTGTAGGTCAAGTTCATCAAATTGCATCAGATTACTCTTTTTATCTTCTTTTTCTTCTAGTTGAGCTCTGATCATCAGTCATTGAAACCTGGTCAAGTGGGTATTATCTGCAAGTGTGGGTGTTCTTATGCATATGCCCTCTCCTCTTATCATCTGGATGCTTCACTCTCCAGTCTAGTCCTCTGTGGCTATGTCACTGACTCTGGGCCCTAGAGTCCCCGGGTCTTGCCACACTGCTGGCCAACCAGGTCTCCACCAAGGTTCACAGGAGTCTATTGAACAGTGTAGGGCTTAGCTCGCAGCTTCATTGCTTTCCCTGTATTTCTTGTATGCAGTCCTCCTCCTTTCCCAACCCTTCTGAATTTTGCCCTTAGGTAGATGCTGCTTTTTTTATCTTAAATTGTTGACCATTCTATTGTGTACATATCTCACTCGTGTTGTTGTCCCTTCTATATACCCATCTGTTGTTTGGCTGAACATTTAATGACAGGGGTGATTTCAGTTCCATACCAAGTCCCTACTCTGGGTTTTACCAGTCTATCTGACCAGTAAACCAGGTCTTTTTTTTTTTATGACTTTGAGTTTTGTTCCATGTTTTCTCCCACTGTATCCAGAACCCTTACCACTTGTCTGTAAGTTTGTCATACTGTGGTGTGACATACTTGTGTGTTGCTGTGATGCTGGAAGGTATGCAACTAGTATTTAAATACCAGCTGGGTCACCCATGGTGGACAGGTTTCAGTTGAGGTTCCAGACTAGGAAGGAGAGATGACTGCTTCCAAATTTTCAGACACTGAAAACCTTATGACTAACAGTGGAATCCTGTATATTGTCAGATAGAGTGCCAGAGGATGAACCCCTTGGGCTGGAAAGCACTCCAGATGCAACTGGGGGAGATCTGCCTCCTCAAGGGAGAGTTGACCATGATGACATGAATCAAGTAAAACCTTGGGGACCTTCATTTGCTGATGGGGCACAACTCAAAATGAGGAAAACAGCTGTAAACATCCATTAATAATCAGAACATGGAAAGTATGAAGTATGGATCTAAATGAAATGCATAAACATTGATAACCTAGGAATTGTTGTTGTTGTTACGTGCCATCAAGTCGTTTCTGACCCATAGCGACCATGTATAGGGTTTCCGAGGAGCAGCTGGTGAGTTTGAGCCGCCCACCTTGTAATTCAAATGGCTGTGCAGCTTGGGTGCATTAACCCACAGTGCCACACCAGGACTCTTAGGCATTAGTGAGCTGAAATGGACTGGTATTAATAATTTTGAATCTGATACAATCACATCATTTACTATGCCAGGAATGACAAATATAGAGGAATGGTGTCACATTCATCATCAAAAAGAACATTTCAATGATCTCTGTTGAAGAATATATATTGATATAGGATAATATCAATACGCTTTGGGTTAATGTGCCAGACTGCAAAGCCTTTTGAACTGCAAGGTCGGCACTTCAAGCTCACCAGCTGTTCCTTGGAAACCCTATACAGGGTCGCTATGGGTCGAAACCGACTCGACTGCACTTAACAACAACAACAACAACAACATAACTTTTTCTGTCTGAAATTTATCAAACATACAGTCAAGATATATTGATAATTTTGGAATGTAAAGGCTGGAAACAAAGAGGAATGATCAGTCATTGGAAAATATGGCCTCGGTGATAGAATTTTGCAATATCAATTATTTCATTGAAAACACCTTTTTAAACAACATTAAAGAATACTATACACATGGACCTCACCAGATGGAATGCACAGAAATTAAATTGACATCATACGTGGAAAGAGATGGTGGAAAAGCTCCATGTCATCAGCCAAAGAAAGGCCAGAGGCAGATTTTGGAACAAATCATCAGTTCCTCATATATAAGTTCAGGCTGAAGTTGAAGAAAATTAAAACAAGTCCACAAGAACCAAAATATGACCTTGAACATATTAAATCCTACCTGAATTTAGAGATTGACTCAAGAACAGATTTGATGCATTAGACACTACTGACCAAAGACCAGAAGACTTGTGGGATGACATCAAGAACACCATATATAATGAAAGCAAAAGGTTGTTAAGAAGAAAAGAAAGAAGGAAGAGACCAAAGTCGATGTCAGAAGAGACCTTGAAACTTGCACTCCACCATAGAGATGCTTAAAGTGAATGGAAGGAATGAGGTAAAAGAGCTAAACAGAAATTTGAAAGGGCAGCTCTAGAAGACAAAGTTAAATATTGTAACAAAATGTACAAAGACCTGGAATTAGAAAACCCAAAGAGAAGAACAATGCTTAACAGTTCTCAAGCTGAAAGAACTGAAGAAAAAATTCCTGCCTCGACTTGAAATATTGAAGGATTCTGTGGACAAAATGGGCAAAATAATGAATGATGCAGAAAGCATCCAAAGAATATGGAAGGAATATACAGAGTCACTGTACCAAAAAGAAATGGTCAGTATTCAACCATTTCAAGTATTATCATATGATCCAGAACCAGTGGTACTGAAGGAAGAAGTCCAAGGTGCATTGGAGGCAAAGAACAAGTCTCTGAGAATTTATGGAATACAAATTGAAATCTTTCAACAAACTGATGCAGCACTGAAGGCACTCACTCATCTATGCCAAGAAATTTGGAAGACAGCTACCTGGATAACTGATTGGAAGAGATCCATATTTGTGCCCATTCCAAAGACAGATGACCCAATGGAATGTAGAAATCATCGGACAATATCATTAATGTCACATGCAAGTAAATTTTGCTTAAGATAACTCAAAAACAACTACAACAGTACATTGACAGGGAATTTCCAGAGGTTCAAGATGGATTCACATGAAGACGTGGATCACTGCTGATGTCAAATGGATGTTGGCTGAAAGCAGAGAATATCAGAAAGATGTTTACCTATGTTTTATTGACTATGCAAAGGCTTTCGATTTTCTGGATCATGACAGGCTATGGACAACATTGCAAAGTATGAGTTTTCTGAAACACTTAGTTGTGCTCATGAGGAACCTGATGAACATAGACCAAGAGGCAGTTCTTTGAACAGAACAAGGGATTTAAAATAAGGAAAGGTGTGCGCCAAGGTTGTATTGTTTCACAATACTTATCCAGTCTGTATGCTGAGCAAATAATCCTACAAACTGGACGATATGAAGAAGAACGTGGCATCAGGATTGGACGAAGACTCATTTATAATCTATGATATACAGATGCTACAACCTTGTTTGCTGAAAGTGAAGAGGACTTAAAATGCTTATTAAGACCACAGCTTTCAATATGGGTTGGACCTTAGTGTAAGGAAATCAAAAATCCTCACCACTGAACTGATAAATAACATCAAGATAAATGGAGAAAACCTTGAAGTTGTTAAAGGCTTCATTTTGCTTTAATCCGCTATCAACATTTACCAAAGCAGCAGTCAAGAAATCCAAGGACATATTGCAGTAGGCAAATCTGCTGTACAAGACCTCTTTAAATTATTCAAGAGCAAAAATGTCAGTTTGAAGACTAAGGTGTACCTGACCCAAGCCATGGTATTTTCAGTTGCCTCATATGCATGTGAAAGTTGGAGCATGAACAAAGAAGACCATAGATAATTGATACATTTGAATTATGGTGTTGGAGGAGAATATTAAAAGTACCATGGATCATCAAAAGAACAAACAAATATGTGTTGGAAGAGGTACAGCCAGAATGCTCCTTAGAAACCAAGATGGCCAGACTTCTTTTCTCATACTTCAGACGTATTGTCAGAAGGGACCAGCCCAGTCTCTGGAGAAGAACATCATGCACGGTAAAGTGGAGAGTCAGAGAAAAAGAGGAAGACCCCCAAATAGGTAGATTGGCATAGTGACCTCAGCAGTGGGTTCAAATGTAGCAACAATTGTGAGGTTGGCGCAGGACCAGGCAGTGTTTCATTCAGCTGTGAATAAAGTTACTATGAATCAGTATGGACTTGATGGTACCTAACAACAACAATCCAGAACCTTTTAATGGATCCCTTTCTGAGCAGATGGTAGTGGTCACTGGGTGCCACCTGGTTCTTCAGGTCTCACAGTCTGAGAGACTAATGTTCACGTGGTCCATCAGTTCATTGTACTTACTGTTTCCAAGCATCTTCAGTTTTTGTCACTCTTCTTTCCTCCATACAGGGAGAGATGAATAGTTGTATCATCTTTATTTTAAATTGTGACTTGAGTGATAGTTTACATGGGAGAACATGAGTTTTACACTCATCATTATTGCAATGATTACATCCCCTCAGTGCATCATCATTCAAGAGTATTTGCTTCTATTCTCTCTGTTGTTTTGTTTAGCTTTTATTTGGTGGTGGGGTGGGAGATGTACACAAAAACACTCAGGAATATACAATAATGTAAACAACCAAAGGGCACATTCTGCAAGTCTGCCTCCTGGCCACCAACACTCAGTCTTTCTCTTTCCATGAGTCTAGACTCCTCAGCTGCTCTCTTTTTCCATGTCCTCATCTCTGCCTCCTCCGTCTCTGGAGTCACTGCTTCTCTGGGTAAGGTCCCACATTCAGGTCATGCTCTTCTCCCTTGATGGTCCTAGGGTCTTCTGTTCCTGTACTGTAAGATTAACTACTCCCCCCTTTTTTGTTACAGAACTTCTACCTTTACAGTTGTGACCATCACAATTAATCATGATAGCAGTTGATTCACTACTGAATCATAAGAATCTCATCCACATCTCTTTTCACCAGACCCATCTAGACAAGATGAAAACTATTCAGTGGGGATTCTTTGTCCCCACCACACCCCATACTCTTTTTTTTTTTTTTTCTTAAATGTTTTATTGTGAATTATGTGATAGTTTACATGGGAGAACATTAGTTTTACATCCATTCTATCGTCTCATTGCCATGGTTACAATCCCCTTCATGCAATCCTTCTCCCATACCCCCCAGGTCTTCAGCACACAGTCGCTCTCCCTCTCTGGATTTAAAGTCTCCAGCTGCTGCATCGCTCTACATCATCATCTCTGGCTCCATTTCAGGCATCACTGCTTCTCTGGGTAGAGTCCCGCTCTCTGCTTTTCTCCCTTGGTGGTCCTAGGGACCTCCGCTCCTAGATGAAAAGTTAATCACTCCCCTCCTTGCTATAAAACGTCTACCTTTACATTTCTGACCCTCACAATCAGTCCTGATAACAATTATTCACTATTGTATCACAAGACACTTGTCTGCATTTCATTGCATCAGCCCCGCCTAGTCAGACTGAATACTACTCACTGGAGATTCTACCTTCCTCCAGACCCTCTGGATCTAGGTTCCCTCTTGAAAGCTTGTAAGCCAGTCACTTCTTGCCTTTGTATTCCCCCGCCCCCCATTTAGGGTAGCCAATGTCCAAGTTGCCCATCCCTGTCTACTCTGTGTGTGGAGGGGTGGGAATGATTCTTGCAGTAAGGACTTGTTCCCTCTTTTGAGCTACTACTTCCATAGATGTAGGTCAAGTTCATCAAATTGTATGAGAATACTTTTTTTTTTTTTTCTCTCTCCTCTTCTTTTTACTTCTGGTTGAGCTCTGATCATCCAGTCACTGAAGCCAGGATAAGTGACCACCCCATACTCTTAAACTAAACCCCGTCTTGAAAACTTGTAAGCCAGTCACTTTGAGCCTTTGTCACCCCTATCTACCCTGACATTAGGTAGCCAATGTCTAAGTTGCCTGTCCCTATCTACCCTGTATTCGTGTAGTAGCCAATATGTCTGAAGTATGAGAAAAGAAGTCTGGCCATCTTGGTTTCCAAGGAACATTCTGGCTGTACCTCTTTCAACACATATTTGTTTGTTCTTTTGATACTCCATGGTACTTTTAATATTCTCCATTTTTGTTTTGGGTTTTTCCTGTTCATCTTTCTTTCAAGAAGTATCTTCTGTTGCTCTAACTGTTCCAGGCTGGTTTGCTTACCCTTTCCAGTGGGGTTCTGGATGGGGCTCAGGATTCCATCTAAAGTCCTATACACTACAAAGGCTCTGCAAGAAGCCTATTTCAGTGGGCAAGTTGTAGAACCCCTTTTAGGTATTCCAATCAGTTATAGGCTGAAGATGGACTTACAAGCTTTCTGTAATTATGTTTCCTGACATTCCTTTCCATCCAACTCCAGGCTCTATTTTATAATAGGCAAGGGAAACCAATATTCATGAGACATTCAAGCATCTTAATATTATGTCCCCTCTTAAGATTGTACCTTGATCCTTGTATCATAGAGCCCTGTTGTCCCAAGGTTACTCATGAGCTTTTAAAATCCTAGTTGCTACTCCGTAAAGAAGAACGTAGAACATTGTCTTTGTGGACTAAGCTATGTCTGTTGACCATGGTGTCCCCTGAGAAATTAGGTTGTATCTTGAGTCAGTCTCATTTGCAATATAAAAGAGGTTAAACACATAAGCAGAGATGGAGGGACCTCAATAGCACCAAGAGACTAGAGCAGAGTTCCTTTGGACCACGGTCCCTGCACTGAGAACGTCCTAGAACCAGGAGACACAGAAAGAGCAATCTGTAACACTATAAACAATGCAAGATAGTGAGAAGCAGTGAAGGGTACTGGCATGAGATAGCACAAGAGCCAACACATGGAGTGAGTCAGAGCTACATGCCTTTGAGCAGTAGTCTTCTTTTTTTTTTTTTGAGTTTCACATTAATTGGTGCTTTATTTGCTTAAAAGCTAGACAACACTGTCAGTTTGAGAAGAAATTCACTGTGATATATAGATTGATCTTGCCATTTAAATTCTAGGTTTTTTTCATCTTTTTTTCCCCAGGGGTAGGAGTGGGAAGGGAAATATACTTGGTAAAATTTATCCAAGAAACAGAACAGATGCACATATATTTTAAAAACATGAACAAACCATTAGAGAATGAGATCTGAAATCAAGAGTGATTTCAGTTTTGGCAGCCCTTGCCTTTTTTTTTTTCCCTTTTTTAAAATGTAAGCTTCTTAAAGACTGCAGCAGGATAAAGGATCACTGGCTCTCATCTCATCATCTCAGAAATAACAAGTGATGAATAATAAAGAAAACTTAACCCCCCTCAACAAGGCCTGGCAATCCTGTTCTCCACTCTCTCCCCCAAGATAAAAATATGAATACTTTTCATAACAACTCAGAATTCGTGTTCAGAATTCTCCTACCTGCCTCTCATCAGTGGAAGTTTATATTCATGATTTTAAAAAAAGACATAGAAGCTTATGTATATAGGTTATAAAAGCTCATATCAGAGGACAATTGTTTTTGTTTTGTTTTGTTTTTATGTACAGGCAGGGAAAGAAGCAATCATTTTTAATTAAAACTATTCTGCACTTTCTGTTCACTGTTCAGCTTGAGCAAAAAAAGCAAAATGTTTATAGTGTTCATCTTAAATCTTATTGCTTTACCACTGTGGTATGCCTTCCATTAAAATAAAGAGATGGAGCGGTCAATCCTGTCATTCATTTGGCATGGCGTTCATTGGAGACTGGGGGGAAGAGGGGGGCTAGGGGAGTGGGTGGCAAAGAGATGATGGCATCCAAAAGGTAACTTACACATACAATGGTTTTCTTTAAAAAAGAGAGAGAGAGAAAATGTTATCTTCAACAAATAGAAACAAGCATTCAAAGCTATTTTTCAAGCCACAGCCAAACCATGTTCTATCTTAAGGAGGTTCTCTTTCTTTGTAGATAAAATCTCTCCCCAAACCATCATCACTTTTAATCATCCCCAAACAGGGCTTCATCTACAGACCCTTCATCCCCAGATTTTTCTTGTGGAGGGCTGGCAGATGTTTTCTTTTCTGGAGGGCTGTCTGGTTCTTCATCGTCTTCTTTGGGGGAAGGAATCTTTTCCTTTGATGCCTTTGAAGCTGTGGGATGACCCACTTTCCCGTTGCCTTTCACTGGACTTGGTGTCACTGTTGCCTTTAGCCTGGGTTCAGGCATTTTCTTTTCTTTTCCCTCAGGTTTGGATTTCTTAACCATCTTTTTGTTTTTCTTTTTTGAATTGTCATAGTCACTGTCATCACTGTCTTCCATTAGGAAGTCTTCATCACTGCCAGAATCTTTCTTGAAATGGTGCCTTGTCCTCTTCTTGTTCTTCCTCACAGCCCACATCTTCCATAAGTAGTTCTCTTTACTTAGAAACTGCTTTAGAAGCTGCCTGTCATTGCTGGCGTACATTTTTATGATCTTTGTTTTCATCTTAACTACCATCTACTGAGTGAGAGTCAACCTTCTTAGTCTTCACATCTTTTTCTTCCAAGTCCTCACTGTCTTCTGTGAATTCTTTCCAGACCACCTCTTATTTTTAGCTTCTCGAGGAGGTGATCACATTTTCTTAGCTGGAGGACCCAAATCTCTTCCATAATCTTCACCAGCATCATCAGATTCCTGAAACTGTGAATAATCAACGACCTTCCTATTTCTGACAGGCCGAATCATGTTCGCTGTCGAAACAGGACTGAGTTGAGAAGCCAAAGACCAGGACCTCCCCCACTCTGCATGTTTGGTGCCTCCCTCACAACTTTGGCTGCTGCAGCTGAACCTCAAGCTGCTGGTTTCTCAAACTCTACCACTCCTTGTTTCAGGGCCCCTTGATCAGATGAGCCCCCTGCTCCCCTGTCTCTCCAAAATGGATTGAGCAGGAGTCTTCTTGGCAAAGTGGGGTGCCTCTGACACTTGTTGATGAGCTAAATGCTTTGGAGGAAGGCTCATTAACGATCTGAAATTGCAGATGACACAGCCTTGCTTGCTGAAAGCAAAGAAGACCTGAAGCACTTCCTGATGATCAAAGAATACAGCCATCATTGTGGATTACAATTCATTGTAAAGAAAACAGAACTTCTCACAACTGGACCAATAACATCAAGGTAAATGGAGAAAAGTTTGACATAAGGATTTCATTTTTCTTGGATCCATAATCAATGTTCATGGAAGCAGCAGACAAGAAATCAAAGACATAATGCATTGGTCAGATCTGCTGTAAAATGTTCAAGAGCAATGATGTCAGTTTAAGGACTAAGGTGCACCTGACCCAAGCCATAGTATTTTCAGTTGTCTGAAGGAGCTCTGGTAGCGTAGTGGTTATGAATCGGGCTGCTAGCCCCAAGGTCGGCAGTTCAAAACTACCAGCTGTTCCATGGGAGAAAGATGAACATTTCTGCTCCTGTAAAGATTTACAGCCTCGGAAAACCTTTGTAGGGTCACTGTGAGTCAGAACCGACTCCATGGTACTTAACAACAACAGCATATGCATCTGGAGAGAACAAACAAGATGGCAGATCGGGTGGACGTGCAGTAAAGGAGCTCCTCCAACAACAACACAGAATACCCGACCAAGCAGGTTTAGGGGCTGGTCGCAGAACTCTGAACCACATATAAAGGAATATTTAGAAGGTTGGAAGGCTTACAGCTGGGGGAATTTGTGGTAGAAACAAGAAATCTATTGCTTTCTAGTCTGGGATGCTCGGCTGCTCCAGGAGCTGCCATCTTGGGTGAGACCACGTGGGGGAAGGAGCGGAGCAGCAACAGAC
>NW_006408739.1:199588-214148 GCF_000296735.1 Chrysochloris asiatica
AGATAGTTGGAAGAAAATTTTCCTAACAGCATATGCATCTGAAAGTTTAGCAATGAATAACGAAGACTGTAGAAGAATTGATGCACTTAAATTATGGTGTCAGAGAAGAATACTAAAAGTACCATGAACTGCATATCCTCTGAACTCTTCTTAAAAACTAAACAATAGTTTAGCTTAACTAGTAACAACTGTCTGCCTTGTAGTTTATGCTGTTTTAAAATCTGTCTGCATGGGATCAAACTGACAACAGGAATGCAAAAGATTAGATAGGAACTTTAAGGGCAGTGAGTTTATGTTAATGATGGAGGAACAACTCAGAAAAGAAGGTGAGAAGAGTTGTACAACTCAAAGAATGTAATCAGTGTCATTAAATTGTACATGTAGAAACTGTTGAATTAATGTATTTTTACTGCATTTATTCACATCAAAAATTATTATTATTATTATTATTTTAAAAAAGTACCGTGGACTGCCAGAAGAACAAACAAATCTATCTTGGAAGAAGTACAGCCAGAATACTCCTCAGAGGCCAGGATGGTGAGACTTGATCTCTCATACTTTGGACGTATTGCTGGAGAAAGTAAAAAGGAGGATTAGCAAAAAAGAGTAAGATCTCCAATGAGATGGATTAACACAGTGGCAGCAACAATTGGCTTAACATTACAATAGTGAGGGTGGCGCAAGACTGGGAATGTTTCATCTTGTTTTTTACCAGGGTTACTGTGAGTCGTAGCTAACCCGACAGCACCCAGTGAAGAGCAACAGACAACATTGTCGCATTCTCCAGAGCAGGACCAAGACAAGGCTAAGGGGCTTCAGGCCAGAGAGTGAGTGGTCTGCCTACATACACAGCTGAGAAGATGCAGTTCTGACTGACAAGGCCGATAGAGAAAAGCTTTCTCAGTGAGACACTATTATGAATTCAGACTTCTAACCTCCCGGTGTGGCGCTGTACGAGTCAATTGAACCGCAAGGTTGGTGCTTCAAATTGACCAGCCACTCCTCAGAAACCCAGGGTCAGTATAAGTCGAAACCAACTCAATTGCACTTAACAACATCAACAACAACAAGCCTCCTAAACCCAAGAAAATAAATTTCTGTATGTTAAAGCTGTCCACTTGTGGTGATAGTTCTCATGTGGCAGTGCTAGATAACTGAGACAGAATTTGGTATTGAGAGGAGGTGTGCTGCTCTAACAGACATCTCAAATGTGGAAGTGGCTTTGGGATTGGGTAACGGGTATTGGCCAGAATAGCATAAGGTAAAAGTCACCACTTGTCTGTCAGTTTGTTCTACTCTGATGCCTTGTGTGCTACTGGAAACTATGCAACCAATATTTTACATACCAGCAGGATCACTTGTAGTGAACAGGTTTCAGCTATGCTTCCAGACTAAGAAAGACTAGGAAGAAGGAGAGGCACAACTTCTAAAGGGTTAGCCACTGTGAAAACCTATGAATAGCATCAGAACATTGTCAGATATAGTCCCTTTAGAAAATAAGTCCTTTAGGTTGTTGTTGTTGTTGTTGTTAAGTGCCGTCAAGTCGATTCCGACCCATAGTGACCCTGTATAGGGTTTCCAGGGAGCAGCTGGTGAGCTTGAACCACTGACCTTGCAGTTCAAAAGGCTTTGCAGTCTGGTGCATTAACCCACAGAGCCACACCAAGTCACTAAAAATACGACTGGGGAAGAACTGCCTCCTCAAAGTAGTGTGTATCTTAATGACGCGGATGGAATTAAGGTTTAAGGACCTTCATTTGCTGGTGTGGCACAACTCAAATTGAGAAGAGACAACTGCAAACATCCATTAATAATTGGGACGTGGAATGTACAAAAGAATGAATCTAGGAAAATTTGAAGTTATCAAAAATGAAATGGAATGCATAAAGATCAATATCCTAGGTGTTGTTGTTGTTAAGTGCCGTCAAGTCAGTTCTGACTCATAGTGATCCTGTATAGTGTTTCTGAAGAGCAAGTGGTGAGCTTGAACCACTGATCATACAGTTTGAATGATTTTGCAGTGCAGTGCATTAACCCACAGCGCCACACCAGGACTCCTTAAGCATAAGTGAGCTGAAATGGACTGGTATTAGCCATTTTGAATCAGACATAGTTTACTATGCCAGGAGCAACAAATTAAAAAGGAATGACAATGTCAAAAAGAGCATTCAAGATCTATCTTGAAGTACAGTGCTATCGGTGAGAGGATATACCTTCAAGGAAAACTAGTTAATACCACTATTGTTAAAATACATGCACCAGCCACTAAAAACAGTGATTATTCAGTCTGACACCAATCAAACGTTCAATCAAGATAATTACTGGTGATTGGAATGCATAGGTTGGAAACAAAGAGGAAGGATCCATTGTTGGAAAATCAGACATTGGTAATAGAAATGATGCTGAAGATTGCATGACAGAATTTTGTATGACCAATGAT
Organism: Chrysochloris asiatica; assembly: GCF_000296735.1. NCBI lineage: Eukaryota > Metazoa > Chordata > Mammalia > Afrosoricida > Chrysochloridae > Chrysochloris > Chrysochloris asiatica. The sequence goes on from NW_006408739.1 coordinate 202,029, forward strand.
TTATTCATTAAAATATCTTTTTTAAACAACGTAAAAGGTGACGCTACACATGGACCTCACCAGATGGACTACACAGAAATCAAACTGACTACATCGGAAAAGCTCCATGTCATCAGCCAAAACAAGGTCAGGGGCAGACTGCTCATGTAAGTTCAGGCTGAAGCTAAAGAAAATTAAAATCGTTCTATGAGAGCCAAAATATGACCTCGAACCTATCCCACCTGAATTTAGAGACCATCTCAAGAACAGATTTAATACATTAGACACTTATGACCGAAGACCAGAAGAGTTGTGAAATGACGTCAAGAATATAATACAGGAAGAAAGCAAAAGGTCATTTAAAAGATAGGGAAAAAAGAAAGACCAAAGTGAATGTCAGAAGAGACTCTGAAACTTATTCTTGAGTCTAGAAAAGCTAAAGTGACTAGAAGAAATGATGAAGTAAAAGCTGAATGGAAAATTTAAAGGGGCAGCTCAAGAAAGCAAAGTTAAATATAATGAAATGTGCAAAGATTTGGAGTTAGAAAAATAAAAGGGAAGAACATGCTCAGCATTTCTCAAGCTGAAAGAACTGAAGACAAAATTCAAGCCTCAGTTGCAATATGGAAGGAAATGTCCTGTTGTGGCATGTAGGATAAGCACTGGCCCTGGACTGCTCACAAGTTCTGTGATTCAAACCTACCAACCACTCCTCAGAAACCCTATATGGGTCTTTATGAATCAAAACTGACTCAACAGCACTCACAACAATAACATGTACAAAATAATTGAATGACTCTGTAAGTATTAAAGAAAGGTGGAAAGAATACATAGAGTCACTGTACCAAAAATAATTGGTCTATGTTCAGTCATTTCAAGAGGTATCATGTGATCAAGAACTGATGATATTGAAGGAAGCAGTCCAAGTAGCACTGAAGGCACTAGCAAAAACCAAGACTCCAGGAATTCATGGAAAACAAACTGAAATACTTCAACAACTGATGCAGCACTTACCTGTGCAAGTACATTTGGAAGACAACTACCTGGTCAGCCTATTGGAAAAGATCCATATTTGTGCCCATTTTCAAAGACAGATGATCCAAAAGAATGTGGAAATCATTTAGCAGTATCATTAATATCACATGTAAGTAAAATTTTGACGACGATAATTTTAAAACAGTTGTAGCAGTACATCAACAGGGAGCTAATAGAAATTCAAGGTGGATTCAGAAGAGGATATGGAACTAGGAATATCATTGCTGACCTCATATTGTGTGAAAGCAGAATTGCAGAAAGATGTTTACTTGTGCTTTATTGATTATGCAAAGACATTAGACTGTGGGTCATAACAAACTATGTATAACATTGTGAAGAATGACTATTCTAGAACACTTAATTGTGCTCATGATAAACCTGTACATAGAACAAAGGCGGTCATTAAAAAGGCAAGGGGATCCTGAATGGTTTAAAATCAGGAAAGGTATGTGCCAGGGTTGCATACTTTCACTGTGCATTTTCAATCTGTATGCCAAGGAAATAATCTGAGAAGCTGGATTATATGAAGAAGAATGTGGCATCAGGACTTGAGGAAAACTCATCAACAGCCTGTGATATACAGATGACATAACTTTGCTTAGTGAAAGCACAAAGGATTTGAAATAATACTGATAAATATCAAAGACAGTGGCCTTCGGTATGGGTTACACTTCCTGTAAAGAAAACGAAAATCCTCACAACTGGACTAATAACATGATAAATGGATAAAACATTGAAGATGTCAGAGACTTTAATTTGCTTGAATCAACAATCAATGCTCATGGAAGCAGTAGTCAAGAAATCAAAGGACATACTGCATTAGGCAAATCTGTTGCAAAAAGTATTCAAGAGTGAAGTTGTCGGTTTGAGGACTAAGGTGGCTCTGACCCAAATCACCTTTTATGCATGTCAAAGTTGTGCAATGAATAAAGAAGACTGGAGAAGAATTGATGCATTTGAATCATGCTGTTGTCATGGACTACCAGAAGAACATATGAATTTGTGTTGGAAGAAGTGCAACCAGGGTGCTAGTGAGAAGTCAAGATGGCAAGACTTTGCCTTTCATTCTTTGGAGGTGTAATCAGGAGGTACCAGGATGTGATGCTTGGTAAAATGAAGAGCCAGAGAAAAAGAGGAAGACCTCCAACAAGATTGATTGACACACTGGCAGCAACAGTGGGCTCAAACATAACAATTTTGAGAATGGTGCAGGACAGGCAGTGTTTGGTTCTGTTGTGCAGAGGGTCACTATGAGTTGGAACCAAACAACAACAATAATGAAAACTTAGATTGCCTTGAAGAGACTGTTGGTAAAATTATGGCTGTCAGAGGTACTTCTGGTGAGGGCTCTGAGGAAATGAGGATAACTGTTCCCAGATAGCAAAGAGGGTGAGAAGCAGCAGTAGAGGTATCGGAAGAGCAGAACCATGAGACCCTGGTTCAGGAGTTGACCCACAGAGTAAGTGACTTCATGTAGGAGACTTCCTGGCAGAGTTGGATGCTTCTGGGCACTTATCAGCAGATCTAAAGAGCTTTGTTACACTATCCTGAGCAGGAAAGAGGCCAGGCTGAGGGGCTGAAGTCCAGAGAGGCCTGCCTGGGAACATGACTGAGAAGATGATGTCCTTATTGACTGTCCTCCAGAACCAATATATAGAGCCCTAGCCTTCCCTGCAAGACAGTGCTCTGAAATCAGACATCTAACCTCCTACACTTAATAGGAACATTTCTGTTTGTTAAAGCCATCCACTAGCAGCACTAGGTAACTAATACGCCTGGTCACCATATTCTTTTAACCTGTGTCCCAAGATAGCAGAGAAGAGAAGATAAACTGAGGAACGCTAATACATGCCCCTGCATCAGTCATTCTCAAAGACAATAATGATTCTGAACTTGAACTAGAACTTGAATGTCAGCTCCCCTTTGAAGTCAACTTTCATAATTTTATTTTTTAAAAGAATTATTCAATTAACTGTTTCTGAAGGCCATAAAATGCCAATTGTGGGCAGATTGGTATGTATCGTTTCTTCTGGATTGAGTCTTGTGGTTACCTAAGTCAAATGTGCCTTGTTATTGTTAAGTGCAGTCAAGTCACTTTTGTGACTTGACTTTCTGAGGCATGGGTGGCAGGTTTGAACTTCCAACCTTCTGGTTAACAGTCCAGTGCTTATCTTACAGCACTATACCAGGACTCCCTATGTGCCTTATGGGAGCTCAAGTAGGTACTTAGTCAGGTACTTGGCTAATTAAATATCCAAGCAGTTTTAGTATGACAGAGAGAAACTCAAGGTTTGTCCTTTATAGAATCACTTCTGTTATTGAGCAAGAGCCACAAACTTTCCTCTTCTTTCCTCCAGTCTTCCTTAAACCTATAAAACAACAGCAGTGAAAAAACCAAAGTGTATCTCACCCAGCCAGAGGGGATAACACAAAATGACTATAACATTTTTGTGCAGTGTTTCAGCAGAACTTTTATATTTTTTGTAAGTCCAACTTCTAGGTGTCAATATAGTTACAAGGCTAAAACGCTATTGTAGTTAGTTATAGCAACAAAAACTTTTTTTTTTGTGGGCCTAAGAACCTCCGGTAGCATAATGGTTATGAATCGGGCTGTGAACTGCAAGGTCAGCAGTTTGAAACTACCAGCTGTTCCGCAGGAGAAAGATGCGGCTTTCTGCTCCTGTAAAGATTCACAGCCTTGGAAACCATGTGCAGGGTCACTATGAGTCGGAACTGACTCCACAGCACATAGCAACAACAACAACAACTTATATGTATCAATACAACTACAAGGCTAAAACTCTATGCTAATTTACTTTTTGAACTTTTCTCGTGTGCTTCGTCAGAACTATTGTCATTACCCAATTAAAATGATGCTTCGAAATTTGTAGTTTCCTCTGTACTTGCTATAAATATACACTGTTGTTGTTGTTGCTGATGGTGTTATTATTAGCCACTGAATTTGTCCATTTTTCTGGTGTGTTAGCTGTAATAGTGTGGTAATTAGTCTTTGTAAATCTATATCAATAATTCTTGAGAATGTAGTAGTAATTAACGGAAAAGGAGAAAAAAAAAAGGACTTCTGCTCAGTTACTAATAATGCTGTAACTAATAATATAATTCAGTGTAGACAGATTTTACAAAACAGTATTCATATAATGTAAGAAATTTTATATTAGCCATTTACTGCTATGTTTATTACGTATTATTCAATGAATGGAGTCCTGGCACGGTGCAATAGGATAAGCACTGGTAACTGCGAGGTGGCATTTCAAACCCACCAGCTGCTCCTTGGAAACTCTATACAGGGTAGGCATGCCAGCAACATTGAATAATTATAACATTACTAAGGATTCTCTATGGCTAGGTAACACTAGCATCAGTGACACCACTGCCTTCTTGGAATTTGAAATTATAGGGTGTTATAGGAACTCCTGATTGATGGGAGAGGCATGAAGAACTGATGAACTCTCCCCTCTTTAGGAAAATGCTGTCCAGTGGAGTGTGTACATCAACCGTCCAGCTTCCTGGGAAGGTAGCTGTGATCACGGGAGCTAACACAGGCATTGGGAAGGAAACAGCCAAAGACCTGGCTCAGAGAGGCAAGTTCATCTGCTTCTAGTTCCTTCCTGCTGCGGCCATTTTTGGGTCCCTGGGTGGTGCTCATGGTTAAGTGCTCAACCACTAACCAAACAGTTGTAGCTTGAACCTACCCACCGGCATCTTGGAAGGCCTGATGATCTGCTTCTGAAGGTCAGTCTTAAAATGTTTGTGGAATACAGTCCAACTTTGAGACATGGGGTCACCGTAAATCAGAATCAATACTGCCATTTCCCCATTACGGTGGTGGTCGTTCTCATCCTTTTCGCCCAGACTGGCAATTCAAGAACACTCCAAGCGCCTCACTGATCTGGTCTGAACATAACAGCGTTCATGTATATACAGTAGATACTTTATAAATATTATATTATAAAAATGTATTTTCCTTTCCTAATTTGCCACTCATCAGATACTCACTTTTTGAAGTAGAGATAAAAATTCATGTGTTTTTTTTAAAAGAAAATAACAGAACATTGAACACTGATGTTTTGCCCACTCAAAAATAGAGCTAACAGTTTGTCTCCATTGTGTTGGATTGACAGGAGCCCGGGTGTATTTAGCTTGCCGAGATGTGCAAAAGGGGGAATTGGTAGCCAAAGAAATCCAGACCAAGACAGGGAACCAGCAGGTATTGGTGCGAAAACTGGACCTTGCTGATACGACATCTATTCGAGCCTTTGCTCAGGGCTTCTTAGCAGGTAAGTGTGTAACTGGAGACTGTGAGGTGAGTCTTGTGGTTGACAGGGCAGATTGATAAAAGGAAAAGATACTTCCTCCTCTCTAATACATAGAAATGCTGAGTAAAATATAACCACAAACTTTGGATACATAGCTGAACTCAACTAAAGGAAACCTTCTGGATGTAGAAGTGAAGAGAATTTAATGGAGACAGATAGTATCTTACAACTGCACTCAGGAGACAAACACTTTCATTAGTCTCTCAGCTTGAGTCAAATGAAAAAAATAATCATTGTTATATATGGGTGCTTTACTTTGGAGTCATTTCATTATTAGTGAGGGTAACTATATTTGTGTCTTAGCCACCTAGTTTATTGCAAGTTGTTCAAGACTTTTGCTTTTAATTTTTGTTTTGATTACATTCTATCTACTTTGGGAATTTACTGCGCAGTTTGTTGTCTTTTATTTAGTTCTTTTCTAATTGTATATTTAGAGGAAATTTTGTATGGTTAAATCTTTCAGTCTTATGTATTGTGTACCCTACTTTTTTTTTTTTTTTAACTTAGAAAGCTTTTTGTATCCTTTGAATTAGCACATCATTTTTTATGTGTATTGCCATCTTTGTTTTCATACCTTTGTTGTCTCTCCTTTTTGTACCTTTTTGTCTTGTGAGTAAATCTATTTCTAAGAGTACCATCATCTTCCACCATGATTTGCAAGGCAGTCTTCCTCATCACGTGACTAGCAGGACCCCTGGCAGCATAGTGGGTTATGCATTGGGCTGCTAACTGCAAGATCAGCAGTTCGAGTCCACCAGCTGCTCCATGGGAGAAAGATGAGGCTTTCTGCTCCCATAAAGATTTACAGCCTTGGAAACCTTATGCAGGGTCTCTATGAGAGGAATTGATTTGAGGACACACAACAGCAGTGGCAGCAGTTTCCACATTAGAAAGATTTGAAAAGGTCATTTAGCTGTGTAAAGTGGAATTTTGCCCTATAGTAAAAGCACATAGAATTTGTAAAAGTGCATAAACCAAAATCTAAAGATGAAAAACAATACAAAATATAAATACTTTGGAGGAAAGATTGAAGTATCCCGCATCCCTATTTTCTGAGCATAGGGAGGTTGTCCAAGCTATAATAGCCATTGTTGAGCATAGTTGACTGCTTCCACACTCCATCTTACCTAACCTGCAGAGGAGAAGCAGCTTCACATCTTGATCAACAATGCAGGAGTGATGATGTGTCCTTACTCCAAGACAGCAGATGACTTCGAGATGCACATGGGAGTTAACCACTTAGGTAAGAAATCTGATTTCATCTTAAAGCTACAGGAAACCTGAAGTTCTCCTTAGAAAACCTAAGTGTCTGGTTGAGCCTTCTTTGTGTGATGTGATTGGCTCTTAAGGTCATAGTTGACCTTGTGTGAATAACAGTATGGCCCTGCTCTTCCCCCGACTCCTTGCACACTGGCCCTGAACTCTGTAAACTCTAATGTTCTCTGCCCTCACTCCCATCCCCCACAGGTCATTTCCTCCTGACACACTTGCTGCTAGAGAAATTGAAAGAATCAGCCCCATCAAGGGTGGTGAATGTGTCTTCTGTAGCACATTTCCTGGGAAGGATCCACTTCCATAACTTGCAAGGCGAGAAATTCTACAATGCAGGTCTGGCTTACTGTCACAGCAAGTTGGCCAACATTCTCTTTACCCAGGAACTGGCTCGGAGACTAAAAGGTGGGTTTAGAAGAAATGAATGTGGAAATATGAATCATTGGGAGTAGTTAAAAGACAAAGGGTTAGAAAAGTCTTCTGAAGCCCAGTGACTAGGCAGGGCCTGCTTCTATGATTACAGCTGGTCTATTCTTAGTATCTGAAGATTGAAAGTGGAGTTCAGGAGATGGGGGAGATGCAGACTGAGTCTGAAGGCTACTTACTGTGTGAGTTATAGCAAATTCCATAACTTTAAAGATGTATTTTCTTGAATGTAAAACTAGACTGCTTCACATATGATTTTCATAATTAACTCAGACCTCATGAGCAGGTTAAGGCCAGCAAGTGTAGAAGGGAGGGAGTTGGCCTTCTAATGAGTGACAGAGCCAGCATTTGAAAATGGTTGAATTGACTACAAAGCCTATGCCCGTAGCCATCACACTATGCTACCTCTCATAGTCTAGAATTAAAGGAGCAATTTAGGGTATAAATACAAATGTGAAGGTATAAAGAGGGAGTTTAGTGGGCCATGACCACTCTCAACATTTAATGTTTGGGTATGATGAACTAGTCTAAGAAACTGAGACTTAGCAGCTATAAATGTGAGGAAAATCAGAAGAGGAGAGGGGTACCAGAGATGCAAAAGAAAACTTTGAGAAGGGACGATCAACAATGTCAAGTGCTCTTGAGAGGTCAAGTCCTGGCTTTTCTGCTTCCTTAATTTCTCAGAGCCATAACTTCCTGATCTTAAAAATGGGGGTATTGATGTTACCATGAGCAGGAAGTTCACATGTGGGGATCACATGTTGGTGTTTTCTATTCACTTTGGTCAGCAACATCAAGTCCTGTTTTCTTCACTCTACCTGACACCTCCCCACCCCCCCAGGCTCCGGCGTTACAACATATTCTGTACACCCTGGCACAGTCAACTCGGAATTAACTCGATACTCGCTTTTCATGACATGGATGTGGCAACTTTTCTCTTGCTTTCTGAAGACCCCTCAGCAGGGGGCCCAGACCAGCCTGCACTGTGCTTTAACAGAAGGCCTTGAAGCTCTGAGTGGGAAACATTTCAGGTAGGAATATATGTGTTTGTAAAGATGGGATTTTGCATGAATACTTTCTTTTGGAAAAATAAGCACAAGGCTGTTCCCTATGAATGGGAGGTTAAAGATGCCCCAACTGTTCAACTTTTCCAACATGCTATACCACTCCGCGGGAGAAAGACGAGGCGATCTGCTCCCGTAAAGATTTACAGCCTCGGAAACCCTATTCAGGGTCGCTATGGGTCGAAACCGACTCCACAGCACTTAACAACAAAAACAACATACCACTCCATTATCCTTGATATCAATCACTACTCCTCCCTTCCTTCAAGTCCCAGAGTTTTGAAACACACTGCAACATCTCACAAAATTCACAGTTGAGCAAAGGAATGGCTCACGCAATTTGTGGAGGCTGCCAAGTCCCAAATCCATAGTTCAGAGATCAGTCTGGAAGAATCTTCTCACCCATGTAGACTCAGGAGCTGAGGAATTCAAATAGGCAGATCAGACAATAGGCTGTACAAGGTTGTGGGCACTGGTGAATCAGCTCAGGTGATGGGATGAGAGTCCCATGAACGGGAAATCAGACATAATGAGGCAGATACAAGATCCATGGCAAGAAATTCAGCTTCTCCAAAGAAGTCTTATAAGACTAGAGTATGACATGCCCCCAAAGGAAACTGAGGATAGTGACTGGAGTCACACCTTCTAATAATTCCTTAATCCTTAGTTCCACTGTAGTCTTTTCTCCCTGTTGTTAAGTGCCTTGAATTGGTTCTGACACACAGCAACCCTGTATAGGATCTCCAAGGAGCTGCTGGTGGGTTTGAACTGCCAACTTTGTGGTTTGCAATCCAGTGCTTATCCTACAGTGCCACACCAAGAGTCCTTATCTTTACTCTTTTGTAACTTATTTCAAAATGGAGCCATAAACACAGGCTCTATATAGAGGCTAGGGTTTATAATCCATCACAAAATAGAGAAATTTGGCTAGAAGGGCCAGATAAATAATGTAGCTGCCTTGTAGATTTTATTGCCCAAAAGAAATAATTTGGATTTGTCTTATGTACTGTACATTTTATTTAAAGTGTATGGCCAAATACAACTTTTATTTCATAACTCTAGGGTTTTCCCTTTTTATTGAACTCATTCACATTTTCTGTGGTACTGCTAGATTTGATTTTATTCATGCCATCTTTTATACTGGTGATTATGCTTTTTGGTTGTTTCGTTTCTTTCTATCTTTTATGTCAGTTTCTTTTTGGATTTTTTTTTTTTTTTTTACATCACAAGAATTTGAACTTATATTTCTCTATTGTCTATTTTCAGGACCAAAACAGTATTTATTATAAATTATTTTTGAATAAGAGAAAAGATAAAGAGAATTTTTTGTGTAGAGAATTTTGAATATACACAGGAGTAGACACAGTATCACATTGAACCCCATATACCCATAATCTGAGGAGCCCTGATTGTTTAAGTGTTCAACTTTGGCAGTTCAAACCCACCAGCTGCTCTATGGGAAAAAGATGTGACAGTTTGCTTCCATAAAGATTTATAGCCTTGAAAACTCTAAGGGCAGTTCCACTCTGTCCTATAGGGTCACTCCGAGTTGGAATTAGACTCGACAGCAGGGGGTGTTTTGTATACCCACAGTCTACTTCCTTGTTATTGTTAAGTTCTGTTGAGTCACTTCCAACTCAGAGTGACCCAATAGGTCTTCCAAGGAGTGGCTGGTGAAATTGAACCTCGTGATTCAAATCGACCTTGTCATTCAGTGCTTTATCCTGCAGTACCGTTCCAGGACTCCAGTCTACATCCTTGTTGTTGTTGTTGTTGTTATTGTTATGTGCTGTTGAGTGGGTTCCAACCTATAGCCACCCTGTATAGGGTTTCCAAGGAGTGGCTGGTGGGTTTGAGCCACTGACCTTGTGGTTCAAACTACCTTGTGGTCCAGTGCTTTATCCCCTAGCACTACACCAGAACTCTAATCTACATCCTTAACAGCTATTAATCCATGGCCATCCAATACCCATTCCCATATTATTTTGAAGAAAATCCCAGGTATCACATAAAATCAAATTTTTAATAAGATTTAATTGAAAGAACCCGAAATTTTAAAGAAGAGAGTATAGCTAGAAATAAGATTAGAAAGAAAGGTAGAAAATCAGATAATGGAATTTATGGAGGAGACAGAGAAGTTGTTTCAGTGGAGACAAATATAATCTGGCCTGTGCTTTAGAAGAACATCCCTAGTGACTTTGTTTAATGAGTGAATAAGAAACCTAAGTGAGTGGTAATAAATTTTTTTTATTTAAGATAATGATAGTTGAAATGAAAAGAATGTGTTGTAGTGCCTTTATAATGAAAATACCATAAGTAGTGGCTTTAAAGAAAAGATCATTTATTTTCTCATAATTTAGAATTCTAGATGTCTAAATCCAGAGCACTTAGCTCTCTGGAAAGGCTCTCTCTATCCACTGTGGGGGAAGAGCATTGTCTCTCTAGAGGACCTTTGTGTGGTGTTGCATCTGTCTTCCCCTATGTGTCTGTGCCTCTTCTGCTCCCTTTATAGCTCAAAGGTGATTGGCGTAAAACGTACCCTGCACTGATAATGGCCTTTGTAACAAAGAAAGCCCTGCTTGAAAATAGGATAACATCCACAGGTAAAGAGGTTAGGATTTCCAACATATATTTTTAGGAGACTATAAGAATGATAAAGGTGCTCTAGTAGTGAGTGGTTACGAATCAGGCTGCTAATCTCATGGTCAGCAGTTTGAAACTAAAAGCAGTTCTGCAGGAGAAAGATGAGGCTTTCTGCTCCCGTAAAGATTTACAGCCTCAGAAACCCTGTAGGGTCGCTATGAGTCAGAACTACTCCATAGCACATAACAACAACAACATAAGAATGATGAGGTAGAGGCATCTGACCTCCTATAACTTCACAAGAGGGGAGGAAGTTCAAGATTAGTAGCCTCAGGCTGATTCCTGTGAGGCAGAGGGGGAAGATTAACCTCCAACCTCTACCAATTCTGACACCAACCTTCTCTCCAATCACATTCTCCACTCTCCTGCTGGTTTCAACAAATCATTGCAATGGCCACACAGAATTCAGACAATACTCAAGATTAAGGAGCCCTGTTAGTATAGTGGGTTATGAGTTGGGCTGCTAACTATAAGCTCAGTACTTCGAATCTACTAGTTGCTCTGTAGGAGAAAGATGAGGCTTTCTGCTCTAGAAAGATTACAGTCTTGAATCTTTAGGAGTTGGCACTTACTCAACTGCACACCACCACCACCCTTTATTAGAGTCCTGGTATGGTGCTGTTAGATAAAGCATTGGACCGCAAGGTCAGTTTGAACCTCAAGGTTGGCAGTTCATATCTACCAGCTGCTCCTGGGAAATCCTAGACAGGGTCGCTATGAGTTGGAACCGACTTGACAGCACTTAACAACAACAACACCCACTTGTTTGGTGTGAATTACAAAAATTATGATAGAAGGGCCATATTAAGTAATCACTAGAAGGATAATATTAAGTATTCACAGAGACACAATTTAATCTATAATAGAAGGATTAAATGAGAGAGGACTCTGACTAACTTAAAGGGAATTTATTGGAGTAGTATGGACAACAACAAAAACAATGGGATCTTCACAGTTCTAAGGAAAGACTCAGAACAGTCCACAATGGCCAGTCAGCTTGCTGCTGGTGTGAGTAAATGCCAACCATCTTTTGGTTTTGTTGCTTACCTACTTTGCATGGGAGAGCATTGAACTTCCTTCTTCACACCTCCCCAACTTTCTTTTTTTTTTTTTTAATGTTTTATTGTGAATTATATAATAGTATGATAGTTTACACGGGAGAACTTTAGTTTTACATTCATTCCATCGTATATCATCTCACTGCCATGGTTCCAGTCCACTCCATGCATCATCAACCACCCAAAGGGTATATCCTAGAAACCTGCTCCCTACACTTTCCCCTCCACCCCAACCCCCACCCCCAGTTTTCGGCCCACTGTCTCTTTCTCTCTCTGGGCCCAAAGACCCCAGTCGCTTCATCACTT
>NW_006408739.1:216562-218419 GCF_000296735.1 Chrysochloris asiatica
AGTATGTCCCACTCATCTATTTTATCTATTTTTGTTTGTGTGGTTTTCAAAATGTTTTGTAGTCCATATCCTGTGCTCCATTTTTCATCTTTGCTGCCAGCATTTATTGTCTTCTCCATTTTTCATCTTTGCTGTTATTGTTATTGGTGTGAGATGATATCTCATTGTTGTTTTGATTTGCATCTCTCTAATGGCTAGTGATTGTGAGCATTTCTTCATATGTTTGGCTGCAGGAGGGTTGGGCCTCGGGAGGATGGTTTGGGCATTGGGCGGGCGGTTTGGGCCTCAGGGGCCTGGTTATCAGCAGCTGGGCATCAGGCGGCTTGGGCCTCGCCAGGCAGGTTGGGTGGATTGGGCCTCTGGGGTCCTGTGCCTCAGGGACTGGGCTGAGGGTGGGTTGGGTCTCAGGGGCCCTGGGCCTAGGCAACCGGGCTACGCAGCGGGTTGGGCCTTGAGGACCCTGGACCTCGGCGTCGACCAGTGATTTGGGCCTTGGTTGGGCCTGGGCTTTGTGACCAGTCTGTGTGCAGGTTGGGCCTTGGGGCAGGCCTTGGCCTCAGTGGGCGTGTATCTGATGACGTAAAAAATGCCTCTCTCAGTCTCTCTGTACCATAGGTACCCCAATTTTCCTGATATCCATGCGATATCCCTCTCTATTTGTTTGGCTTTGCCAGTTTATGCTTCCTTTTCTCTGGAAATATAGCCTTCTAATTGGAGTTGCTCTAGCCCTGCACTCCAAGGTCCGCAGGGGGCAGAGGCACTCGCCGGCGCGTGCGAGGGGAGTGGGAGCCGCGTGCAGGCAAGCAAAAGCTCAAAATGCCTGTAATTCCTCAGCAATTTGATCTTTCAAAAAAAACGAGTTCAGAATGTTGAAATATAAGATCTTATGTCTGCTCAAAGTCTGTCTGTCTGCTAGACAGAGGTTTCCTATGTGCAATTCCACCCCTTTTCCCCGAGACTGCCCTACCTGAGCTGCCTGGTCTGGGAAGCACTGAAAGTCCTCCTCCCCCACCTCCCCAACTTTCATTCCAACATTCTTGACTCTCTGCCTAAGGGAGAGAAGCACCCGATTAAAACTATATCGAGGGGGAAGAGGTAACTCCACAAAAAATGTCAGTTTGCTGTTACCAGAAGAAACTCAGAAAAGGCACCGTGGATGCAAGTAGATTATTGACGTGAAGAGGACAATAGAGAGGGAGTGGCCAGTTTCTGACAGAGTCTCCTGCGAAATCCATTTGGTTTCTTCAAGGATTTGTCCAGGTCAGAGGTTGAAAAATGACATGCAATCAAGAAATAATGAGTGATCAGCGGTTTAGATGGGTTTCAAAGGACCCAACATTTTGGGAAATGCCAGAAAAGAATTTTAAAAAATCAAAATTGGCAAGAGCTTTTGAGCCATGTTTCATGACAAAAAATTCAAGTTGAACTATGCTGTGGATAAAAGAAGGTGCCCCATCAACCACAGTACCACAGGGGACTTGGAATGTTATTGTGACCTTTCTGATTCTGATTCAGACCTTTTGGATGAAGATAGCAATGCCCTGAAACAAAAGAAAACTAAAAAGGACAAAAAACAAAACAAAAAACCTCAGACTAAACTAGGAATAGTTTTTTAAAAACCTAGCTGAGAAGAAAAAGAAAGACTCTTGATGTTGCCAAACCAAAATGAGGGTTTGCCACCTGTCACTGTAGTCAATCACAAAGAAGGAAAGATCCAATCCAAGCTTTATGAACAGAAAGCCAGCAGTCTGGAGGACAGGGAGGATGGTCCCTCAAGACTGTCCTCCCGACTCACAAAAACAAGCACAGTATATAGAGCAGTGTTTATCAGCTAAGCATTTGATCTGATTTTCTTTA
>NW_006408739.1:218768-219894 GCF_000296735.1 Chrysochloris asiatica
CTCATCCTTTCAAGTGGAGATTTCTCATCTCTGGAGATCTGGATGTGGTTCTGGTTTCTACCTATAGTTTTATGTATCACATAGGCTCCACACGGAGCCTTGTTCACTGGGTACGCTGTAGCCCCATTTTAGGTATTCCGATCAGTTTTAGGCAGAAGATGGACTTACAAGCCTTCTAGTGTGGTGTTTCTGACTATTCCTTTCTCTCCTTCTCCAGTGTCTACTCTATATTATACTGCCAGGGGAACCAAGATTAAAACAAACAAACAAACAACAACAACAAAAAAAAATTTCAAACATCTTAACAGGATTCCCCCCTCCCCCCCATTCCAACCATGCCTCAATCCCTGTATCTCAGAGCCCTGCCGTTCCAAGGCTGTGCATATATCATCCTTCATCTCTGTCCCCTTTAGCCCTTTCGAACATGCCCAGTTGTTCTCCCATCTGCCCCGTTTCTCCACTTTCCTCACCCTCCCTGTATATCGCCCCCATCCTTAACACCCAAGCTCTCCTGTGACCAATCCCCACCCTGCACTCTGCCCTCCCCCTTTCCCCCCACCCATCCCAAACTTCCCAGCAACCCACAAGGGCTTCCCCCTACCCCCTTTTAGTATAATTTCTTTTTCTTAGTTGTTTACAGTAGTGGTCCTATGCAGTATTTCTCTTTTGTGACCGACTAATTTCACTCAGCATGATGTCCTCTAGGTTCATCCATGTTATGCGGTGGTTTACCGCTTCCTTGTTATTATTCAGTGTAGCATAATATTCCATTGTGTGTATGTACCACATTTTGTTTATACATTCTTCAGTTGATGGGCACATTGGCTGTCTCTATCTTTTTGCTATTGTAAATAGTGCTGCTGTAAACATTGGTGTGCATATATCATCTGCTGCTATAAACATTGGTGTGCATATATCTTTTTCTTTTGGGTAAATAGCGAGTAGAGGGATTGCTGGGTCATAAGGTATTTCTATTTTCAACCTTCTGAGGAACCGCCATATTGTTTTCCAGAGAGGTTGGATCATTTTGCAATCCCACCAGCAATGCAAGAGTGTTCCAGTCTCTCCACATCCCCGCCAGCATTTATTGTCTTCTCCATTTTTCATCTTTGCTTTTATTGTTGGT
>NW_006408739.1:223319-229776 GCF_000296735.1 Chrysochloris asiatica
CTTTCTCTTTCCATGAGTCCAAGTCCTCAGCTGCTCTCTCTCTCCATGTCCACATCTCTGCCTCCATCTTTTGTGTCTCTGCTTCTCTGGATAGGGTCTCACATTCCACTCGTGCACTTCTCCCTTGATTGTCCTAGGGTCCTCTGTTTCTGGGCTGTAAGATTAACTACTCCCCCCTTTTTGTTACAGAACTTCTACCTTTACAGTTGCTCTTATTTTTTAAAACTCATTTCTATGAGATTTGTTTAAAGTGGAAATAATCACTGTGATCTCTAGCATTCAATTTTGGGTTAAGTGGATTAACTTTGGGGTGAGTGAGGTAAGTTTTACATAATGTTATGCAACAGGGAGAAAGATAAGGCTTTCTACTCCCGT
Source organism: Chrysochloris asiatica (assembly GCF_000296735.1). Lineage (NCBI taxonomy): Eukaryota > Metazoa > Chordata > Mammalia > Afrosoricida > Chrysochloridae > Chrysochloris > Chrysochloris asiatica. The sequence goes on from NW_006408739.1 coordinate 223,695, forward strand.
AAAGATTTACACCCTTGGAAACCCTGTACAGGGTCGCTATGGGTTGGAACCGACTCGACGGCACTTAACAATAACAACAACAACATGCAACAGGGTGAGCAGCAAACGAATATCCCAACAATCATACAGATCCCAATTCCCAGTATATGCAGCCATCCTAGATTTGGCAATCATGGTAATAATTTTTCAATATCAGCTCCAAAGAAACCCTCCATCTGCTTCACATTGGATACAAAGAATATCTTTAAGTTTTTGCTCAATCAGTTCAGTATTATCTGAAAGATTAAATCAAAATAGTCCTTTAAATTCTTTGCAGCCATGATTATGTCTCAAAAAAGCAGATCATCAATAGCGGCTCAGTTTTCTAATGCTGCTTCTCTAAACTGCCCTAGTTCTACACTCAAGGCACTAATTGTCTTGGAGGTGGCATTCAAAGCCTTAACTATGGAACTGGCAAGTCTACTGATTTCTGTATTTAAAGAGACAGCCATTGTTGACATAACAATTACAGGGCTACATATTCTTCAGTGCTAAATAAATGTAGATCTCTCCGACAGTCGGGAGATAAATTCATTTCTCAGGTAACCTGACTCTTTGGGTCTTTCGAGTCCTGAATCTGGGCTAGGAAAGTAGTAAGTCTTCCAAAAGTACAGGGCCTCTCTCCACAGTAGCAGGGATGTAGGAGAAGGCCTTAGTTCCACAGAGGAAGAACTACCCTGCTGGCGCTGTGTCATAGAAGTAATAACTCCAATTAAGGCAGGAGGTAAAGGATTGTTCAACATACCATCCCTCTTCAAGCAGAAATCAGATGCATTCATCACATGCTTGCCCAAAATATCTAAATATTTTCATTCCAGCAATAGGGGATTAGGTTTGAGTGTCTACCCATAGCATCTTTAATCGCAGCTTGAGGTCAGGAAGAATTCACGGCCCATTGTTCTCCAGGATTTTCTCTTGACTCCTGTGTGGTGCGTCCAGATTTTGAGGCCCATGAATTTGAGAGCAGTGCGGGATGGTCAGCAGGATCTGACCACTTCTCTTCTTAACTGGGAGTCAGGTCCATCTTTCCACATTTTAAGCAGGACATGATCTCCAGGCTGGAAGGGAGATGCAGGTTACCTGTATGGGAGGAAGCAGACCTGGGAAGAGCAGATTTTAAGAAGTGAAAGTGCGTGGTGGGCATACTGCTGCACCTCCAAACAGTGGTTGAGGGCTGGTGGAGGGTTCAGGGAAGCTGCCTGGAAAGGTTTACCATATACAATTTCATAAGGGCTCAATTTAAGCTCACTTCTGGGGGCTACCTGAATTTGGAACCGGACTAAGGGCAACACCTGGTCCCGATGTAGATGAGTTTCCTGCCATGAGTTTTGCCATTTGCTTCTTTTGAGTGTGGTTCATTTTCTCCACTTTACTGGAGTGGGGTCTCCATCCTGAGTGCAATCTCTGTGTCATCTGTAGGTGTTTGCTGGTCTGCTCCATTGTCACTTTGGACACTTTGTGGGAGTCCAAAGCTAGGGATCATCTCTTTCAAGAGGATTTTCATTACTTCTGAAGTTCACTTGGTCTGGGTGGGGAAAGTCTCTACCCAACCAGAAAATGTATCTACAAAATCAAAACCAGCAAATAATTAAAGTCCCCAATTTGAGGGCATCTGTGTGAAATTGTTGGCTTTGATATTGGTGCAAGCCAGCCTTTTGTCCTGGGTTTGTTCTTTTTTTTTTTTAAGTTTTCAAGTTTTTATTGTGAATTGAATGATAGTTTACATAGGAGAACATCAGCTTTACATTCATCCTATATTTTCGTTTCATTGCAATGATTACAATCCCCTCTATGCATCATCATTCAATAGCATTTGCTTCCATTTCCTCTTTTTTTAAAAATTTTTTTGGAAGTACACCGAAACACTCAAGACTATATGACCATTCAAACAACCAAAGGGTACACCCCGCAAGCCTGCCCCCCGACCATCAGCACACAACCCCTCTCCCTCCCTGAGTCCAGAGTTTGGGATTGTTCTTGATGCAGGTTAAACAGAGTTAACATCCTGAATGATTTTTTTTTTTCCCAATCTGGGGCCAGGACCAAAGGAATCTAGCCAGGGTCTCTTTCCTGTAGTAGGTCATTTCATAGACTCGTTTAAGAAGAGCAGGGGCTAGTTTTCACAGGATCAGAACCATTCTATTGCCATCCACTTCTTATCCTTCAGCCTCTCAGAACCAAAACCATTCCATCGTCATTCACTTTTTCATTCTTTAACCTCTCTCTCAAATCCTTTTGCCTCAGTCTAACTCAAATCCTCTGGGTACACATTCACAGTCCTTCCTGCCGACATTTTTAATGCCCTTAGCAGTGTAGTCAGTCCAGCCTTTTGAGCTGAGGTCCCTGGTAATTGGACTATTGCCTCCACCAGGTCTTTTATGGTTATTACCATATACCCCACGCTCTGAGTCCCTTTCTCCATATAGCTACTTCTATCTACAAACAGCGTCTAGTCCAGGTATAATAAATAGTTGGTCAAACAGGTCAGGTTGGCTGGAAAATACTTGGCCAGTGATCTCTACATTCATGGTTCAGCCTTTCAGCAACTACATCAGGGAGGAGGGTGGCTGGGTTTAGTCACCCATAGTTCTCAGGGTAATATTCTGATTGTCCAGTAAAATAACCTGGTATCACCCCATCTATCCTGTTGTGAGCCACAGGGCTCCCTTCTGTTGCAACAGGGAGATGACCTGATGGGGAGCATGGGCAGTGATGCGCTGGCCCAGGGAGAATTTCTCGGCTTCTTTCCTGAGAGGATATTGGTTTCTGTGAGCTTGTCAGCTTCCAGGCTTCAATTGGACATCGACAGGGGGATGCTCGCTTGGCTCTCCCTGGAGTTCCACTAACCCACATGAGGGAATTTAACTGAATGATGATCTCAGACCAACCTGGACCGGTTTCCAGAGTTTGAATCAGTAATTACTAGACATGTTCATTAGAAACCTCCATCTGCACACTTGTTTTCAGTAAAAAAAAAAACCACTTTGAGCGTGCAACTTTGGAAGCAGGTCCTGGCCCAGTAAGGGAACATAGCAGTCAGGCACATATGGCAATGGTGTGTCATTTTCTTTTCCCCAATGAAGCAGCCTAGGGGTTTCAGGAAGAATTGGTCCTCAGGGTCTCTGAGACCTTAGTCACCATCCCTGACCAGGACCATGGGGAAGTCAGAGGCGTATTGACCACTGAGTAAGTGGTTCCAGTGCTAAAGATCTACAGTCTGTCCCACCATTGTTATCTTTACCCAGGGTTCCTGGGAGCAATAGGGATGTCAGAGGTTGGTTCCAAATCATGCTGGACCCTCCAGGCACTGTCATTCCTCTTCAGAGAATAATGTTAGTTCAGCTATTAGATCCTCCCCCTGCGATTTGGGGATTCATTTTTCCAGTGTCCAGTCTTTTGCAATAAGCATACTGACCCTTGCTTAAGACTCTCTTTCCTTTTGGGGGTCCTCCCTGGGACCCTACAGGCTTACCTCTAGTGGTCTTTAGGAAGATAGTAAAAGTCTAAGACTTCTTATGCTCTCGGCTATTAATACCTTGAAGGTGAAGTTGACCAGCTGGGCTGGACTCATGCTGATTACCCTGTCGAATTTCTGCATTTTCTTTCTAATATCGGTGGTGCTTTGGGAGATAAAAGTCATGTTAACCATTTAGACATTTGCTGAGTCCTTGGAGTCATGATCTGTGTACTTACAGTAAACTTGGCAAATTCATTTGAAGAATTCAGAGGGGGTTCTCAGTTGGCTTCTTCTCAACTGCCTAAATTGAACTCTAATTTGGCTCAGTTAAAGGAATTGCCCCAGCCAGAGCTGGGATTCCATTCGGTTTTTTCTCCATTGATGCGTTCTGCTGCTTCTTTTGCCCTATCTCAGACCATCCTCTCTTAGTCGCTGGTAAGAATCATAGTCAACAGAGCCTAAATAGCTGCCTACTTAGAGTGATGGATAGCAAAAAGAGTGGTCATTAAATCTGTCATTTTGACTAGATCACCTCAATAGGAAGGATCTGAATTTACCTATTTAACAAGTCCAAAGTAGAGAAAGGAGTATATGCCAGCAATATCCGGCAGGTTGCCCTTCCATATTCAATGCTTCCATATTCAAGGCATCTGCAGAAGGGGTTATTGCCCTGCCTCTGTTCCTGGTAGCGCTCAACCAAAATGTGTCCTTTGCCAGGTATGGGATGGAGAAATCACTTCCAAACTGCTTTCCTCAGTGGCTGAATAAGGTGGGCTGGTTCACTTTATAGGTCAGGGTATACTTTCACTACTAGGCGTTGCTGGTGCATCAGGAGCTGTAGGCACAGTTAAGACATTAACTATTTATATGTCTAAATTTGGAGTCACAGGACAAAGACCCAGACCATAAGGTCGGTGGCTCAAACTCACCAGTTGCGCCTCAGAAACCTCACACAGAGTTGCCATAAGCTAGAACAACAACAATGTTTAAATTTCCCTGTTCTGTATTAAAGTTGTAGCCATCATCAGGGCAGATCTGAGGTTTTTCAGGCTTTTTGTCTGCCTCAGTTGGGTGGTCAGGTTCTTTTTCCAACTGTACCATCAAGTGGATTTTGTTCATACCTTCATCTCTGTTGTGCAAGATCATAAAACTCTACATCTCACTTTCTTGATTTTTGACACAACAATTCAAGCTGTAAGATAGCATAAAATTTAAGGATCTATTCACAACCAGTTTTCCCCATAATCTAGATTATACATAGGCCAAGGATGGAAGGAAGCACTTGCTTCTGCTTTACAGTAGTTAACTAAACACAAAAACATAGACCAGACACAGACAGGATTTGTCCTAATGAAATTTTTTTTTTTTTTTTTTTTTAAGTAGGGTACCCATACAGAGACTAGCCAGACAGAATACACCATAAAGGGCTCTTTTTTGGGATTGAGGCCTATACCCCCATTTTTCAGATACAGAGGTTAACCTTACCAGAAACAGAAGGGACACTTTTAGGAAATTACCCACAAAGACAACTCCCTTAGTAATAATACTCACCAGAGGAAGTCCATGAAGTCCCTGAGCATGGTCGCCAGAAATGTTGCCAAACCGAAACGAGCGTTTGTCAACTGTCACAGTACTCAATCACAGAGATGGGGTGAGATCCAGTCCAAGCTTTATTAACAGAAAGCCAGCAATCCGGAGGATGACCCCTCCTGACTCACTGAAACAAGCTCATTTTATAGAGCAGTGTTTTTCAGGTAAGCATTTGATCTGATTGTCTGTACATTCCACAGTGAGGTAAGTTATAACAGAATTTTCTCTCCTTATCTTAAAAAACAGACATTTCATTCCCAGGATCTTCAGGACCCATGGACTCAGGCAAGTATCTCCAGTGGCCATCAGCTTAATCTAAAGGCTCAGGCACTTCCTGTTTTGTTTCCAGAGGCCATAAACATAAAACAAGCTGAAATTAACAGATAATGACCATTTTGAATCAGACAGTAATATGGTTTACTATGCTTGGAACCACAAATCAATGCCTGGAATGACAAACCAAAGAAGAATGACATTACATTCATCGTCAAAAAGAACATTGCAAGGTTTATCTTGAAGTGGAATTCTGGTGTAGCACTGTAGGATAAGTACTCAACTGCAAGGTCAGTTTGAATCGCAAGGTCAGCAGTTCAAACTCACCAGCTGCTCCTCAAAAACCATATACAGGGCCACTATGGATTGGAACTGACTTGATGGCACTTAATAGCACCAACAACATCTTGAAGTGCAGTGCTGACTGTGATAAGATAATATCCGTGTGCCTACAAAAAAGACTAGTTAATAACTTTTATTATTATTTTTTTTCCTTTGGGGGCGTTATACATCCATCTTTTTTTTTTTTTTTTCTTAAATGTTTGATTGTGGATTATGTGATGGTTTACATGGGAGAACATTAGTTTTACATTCATTCTATCGTATATCGTCTCATTGCCATGGTTACAATCCCCTCCATGCCTTCCCTTGTACCCCCCAGGTCTTCAGCACACAGTCGGTCTCCCTCTCTGGATCTAAAGTCTCCAGCTGCTCCATCGCTCC
>NW_006408739.1:237431-245538 GCF_000296735.1 Chrysochloris asiatica
GGATTTCTTGCTTCTGCCACAAACTCCCCAGCTGTAATTCTTCCAACCTTCTAAATATTCCTTTATATGTGGTTCAGAGTACTGGGACCATTCCCTGAGCCTTCTTGGTCCTGTATTCTGTGTTGTTCTTGGCAGAGCTCGTCACTACACTTCCACCTGATCTGCCATCTTTTTCCCGAAGTCATAACTTTTATTATTTTTAAGGAAAAACCACTGAAGCCAAAGATGATGAAACTGAATAATTCTCTGTAGGATCGCTATGAATCAACTGGAGGGCACTTCACAACAAAACAACAGCCAACTTCTTCAACCTGAAATTGACCAAACTTGAAGTCAGGATGCATTGACAATTACTGGTGATTAGAATGCAAAAGTTGGAAGCCAAGAGGAAGGATCAGTAGTTGGAAAGTATGGACTTGGTAATAGAAACAGTGCTGGAAATCACATGAAAGGATTTAGTAAGACCAATGGCTTATTCATTGCAGATACCTTTATTCAACAGTATAAATAGTATGCTTGGACCTCACCAAATGGAATACACAAGAATCAGGAATCATATTGATTACATCTGTGGGAAGAGATGATGGAGACATTGAATGTCATCAGCCAAAATAAGGTCAGGGCTGACTGTGGAACACACCATCAATCCCTTATTTGCAAGTTCAGGTTGAAACTGAGTAAAATTAAAATGACTCCACGACAGCCAAAATATGACCTTGGATATATCCCACCTGAATTTAGAGACCATCTCAAGAACAGATTTGATGCATTAGATACTAATGACCATAGACCAGAGGAGTTGTGGGATGACATCAAGAACATCATACATGAACAAAGCAAAAGGTCATTAAGAAGACAGGAAAGAAAGAAAAGACCAAAATGGATGTCAGAAGAGACTCTGACAGTCTTGAATGTAGAGAAGCTAAAGCAACAGGAATAAATAATGAAGTAAAAGCCAAACAGAAAATTTCAAAAGGTAGCTCAAAAAGACAAAGTATTATAATGAAATGTGCAGACTTGGAGTTAGAAAACCAGAATGGAAGAACAAACTCAGTATTTCTCAGAAAATAACTGAATAAAAAATTCAAACCTCAACTTGGCAACAATAAAGAATTCTATGGGCAAAATATTGAATGATGCAGAAAGCATCAAAGGAAGTTGGAAGGAACATACAGAGTCACTGTACCAAAAGGAAATGGTTGATGTTCAGTCATTTCAAAAACTGATGGTACTGAAGGAAGAAGTCTAAGTTGCACTGAAAGCACTGGTAAAAACACAACTCCAAGAATTGACAGAATATAAATTGAAATCTTTCAACAAACTGATGCTGTGCTGAAGGCACTCACTTGTCTATGCCATAAAATTTGGTAGACAGTTGTTACCTGGCCAGCCAATTGGAAGATATCTGTATTTATGCCTATTCCTAAGATATTAACTCAATGGAATGCAGAAATCATCAAATATCATTAATATCACATGCAAGTAAAATTTTGCTAAAGATAATTAAAAAACTATTGCAGCAGTAATTTAACAGAGGGCTGCCAGAAATTCTAGCAGGATTCAGAAGAGGATGTGGAACAAGGGATTACTGATGTCAGATGGATTTTAGCTGAAGGCAGAAAATACCAGAAAGATATACTTACTTGTACTTTATTAACTATACAAAGACATTCAACTGTATGGATCGTATCAAAGTATCGATAACATTGTGAAGAACAGGAATTCCAGAACACATGATTTTCCCCATGAGGAACCTACACAAAAACCAAGAAGCAGTCATTCGAACAGAACAAGGGGATACTGAATGGTTCAAAATCAGGATAGGTGTGTCACGGTTGTTACCTTTCACCATTCTTATCCAATCTGTATCCTGAGCATATAATCAGAGAAGCTGGGGTTATATGAATAAGAATGAGTCATCAGAATTGGAAGAAGAATGAGGCGTCATTAACAAGTTAACTTACTTAGATGACACAATCTTGCTTGCTACAAGCAAAGAGGACTTTGCTTACTGATGAAGATCAAAGAATAAAGCCTTCAGTATGGATTACACCTGAATGTAAAGAAAGCAAAAATTTTCACAATTGGACTGATAAATAACATCATGATAAATGGAGAGAAGATTGAAGTTGTCAAAGACTTCATTTTGTTTGGATATGCAATCAATGCTCACGGAAGCAGCAGTCAAGAAATCAAGATGTTACATTAGGCAGATGTGCTTTAAAAGACCTCTTTATAGTGTTAGAGAGCAAAGATGTCAGTTTGAGGACTAACACAACCTGAACCAAGCCATGATATTCATGTAAGTTACATGTCTGTGAAACTTGGACAGTGAATAAGGAAGAGCAGAGAAGAATTGATGCATTTCAATTATGTTGTTGGTGAAGAATATTGAAAATACTATGGACTCTCAGAAGACCAAGCAAATCTGTTGTGGAAGTAGAGCCAGAATGCTCCTTAGAAACAAGGATTGTGAGACTTCATTTATTGTACTTTGGACATGTTGTCAGGGAAGACCAGTCCCTGAAGGAAGACATCATGCTTGGTAGAGTGAGGGTCAGTGAAAAAGAAGACCCTCAACGGGATGGATTGACACAGTGGTTGCAATGGTGGACTCAAAATTGTGAGGATAGTTCTGTTGGGGACAGGGTTACTATGAATTGGGACCCCTTTGATGGCAACTAAAAACAACCACAGCCATTTATGAAAAAAACAGTATATATCAGTTTGCTGTCCATTCAAATGCTGCTGCCGGTGGTGATAGTTATATGCTGTGGAGTTGGTTTCGACTCATAGCGACTCTGTTTAGAGTTTCCGAGGCTGGAGCAGAAAGCCTCATTTTTCCCGCAAAACAGCTGGTAGTTTTGAACTGCTGACCATGAGACTAGCAGCTGAACTCGTAACCACTATGCTACCAGAACTTCTTGTCCATTCATATATTGGTAGACATTTGTATTGTTCCCACTGTTTTTCAGTTATGAGTAATGTTTCTCTGAGCATTTGTGTAGAGAAATGGTTTTATTTCTCTTGGGTATATTCCTAATTGTGAAATTGCTGGGTCTGTATTAAATCACTGAAGAACTGCCAGGCTTTTCCAAAGTGGCTTCACCATTTTATATTCCAACCAACAGTGCATGAGGAGGGCTCCCATTCCTCCATATCCTCTCCAACATTTTCTCTTGTCTTTTTTATTACCGCCATCCTAGAGGAAGACCTCCAATGAGATGGATTGACAAAGTGACAAAAACAATGGGCTCAAACAGCAATGGGGACTAGGCAGTGTTTTATTCTGTTGTACCATAGGGTCATTATGGATCAGAACAAACTTGATGATGGAGCTCTGGTAGCGTGGTGGTTCCAAATCGGGCTGTGAACCACAAGGTCAGCAGTTTGAAACTACCAGCTGTTCCACAAGAGAAAGATGAGGCTTTCTGCTCCTGTAAAGATTTACAGCCTCGGAAACCCTGTACAAGGGTCACTGTGAGTCAGAACCGACTCCACAGCATATAACAAAAAAAAAAAAAAAACAAGAAATAAATGAGGTTGTATCTCATTATGATTTTGAGTTGTGTTTCCTTGATGACTAATTATCCAGCATTGTTTCATGTGTTTATTGTCTATTTGCATATCTTGTTTGGAGAACTGTCTTATTTGAATCCTTTTTGTCCATTTAAAAATTGGATTATTGCCCTTTTATTATTGATTTATACTGGAGTCCTGTGGTAGTGTTGTAGGGTAAAGGACAAGGTCAGTTAGAATTGCAAGGCCATTGGTTCAAACCTACCAGCCAAATCAACTCAATGGCACTTAAAATTATTGATTTGTAAGTTGTTTATAGACTCTAGTTACAAATCTCTTATCAGATAAATTATTTGCAAACATTTTTTCTCATCTTGTAAGTTCTCTTTTCACTTTTGCCTTTGAGGCAGAAAAGTTTTTAATTTTTATGACGTCTGATTTATTGTTTATCATAACTCTGTTGTACTAAGAAATCATTATCTAGCCAAAGGTCACAAAGATTTACATCTATGTTTTCTTCTAAGAGCTCTGGCTCTTCCATTTAGGTCTATGATCCATTTGGAGTTAATTTCTGTATATTGTATGAAGTAGGCATCCAGCTTCATTCTCTTGCAGGAGTGGAGATCCTTTTGCCCAGCACCATTTGCTGGAAAGACTGTTCTTTCCTTAGGAATAGTTTAGGCACCCATGATGTGTATCAGTTGACCACAAATGTATGGATTAATTTCTGGATTCTCAATCATGGTCTTTATTTATTAATCCTTAATAGGTCTTTATTTCTTTCCTTATACCAATAACCATACTGTCTTGATTACCATACCATTATAGTAAAATTTTTAATTGACCATACAATCTTTTACATATACTGATTAACAGTAGACTCTCACAGGAAATAGCAGCATTATGACCAATGACGAGCAAATGCCATTGCCACATTTTCAGTGGCTCTTAACTATTGTGTTTGAACTATCTTATGCCATTTTATACCTTATGAGGCATTTTCATGTCCTTTTGGATTATTTTTCTGTAAATTCCATATCCCAGTAGAAAGTATCCTTAACATTGTTCTTTAATCCCTCTCATTCTCTTCCAGTGACTGCCAGGTAGCCTGGGTCTCTGCTCAGGCTCGAAATGAGACAGTAGCCCGGCGGCTATGGGATGTCAGCTGCAACCTGCTGGGCATCCCATTGGACTGACAGGTGGTGACACCTAGACCCAAGAGCAGAACTGCTTAACACTCCCTGTGAAAGTGGCAGTCCCTTTCAGTGGCCAAAAGGGAGTAAAACCTTCTAGCCTTACCAGCTTGGTGTCCGGTAAAAGCCCAGTACACACTCACTGCCAGATTAGTCTCAACACTTTTCATTTGTCTAGATTGGTTTGTGTGCCTGATACTGCCTGAGTTCCTGGGTAGGATAAGAATACCCTCATCTGACCTGGACAGCTCAACTTTTCCCTCTGAAGCCTGCTACCTAGAAAGATTAAAGCTATGGCAGGATTGACTGATGGCAAATTGAACTGGTTCTACCTTCTTCATTCACTATGTAGCCCCTGCCAGCCAAGCAATCTTCTCTTCAAGAGAGCCACAGCACACCTAGGAGTCGCAGCAGCTTGGCTTAAGAGCAGGACTTACGTCTCACCTCTTTACGAAAACTGTCAGGGCACCAGTATCCAGAGTCTTTCAGGAAACAAAACTAAGCCCGGATTTTGGCATCACCTGATCTCTGACAACCTGAAGCCACTTGTTCAGACACTTCCTCACATCTAAACTACAGAACTGCCTTTATAAAGAAGGTTATGGAGTCTTGTTTTAATCTGGGGGGAGGGAGAAATAAAGGTGAAATTTATAATGTCATTTTCCTGCTGTTTCTTAGACTATCAAGGAGAGGTTGAAGGGAACAGTATGAAAAGACAGGCTACCTAGCTTCTGTTGTTGTTAAAGTACTATTGAGTCAGTTCCAACCTATAGCAACCCTGTGTAGGGTTTCCAAGGAGCAACGAGTAAGCTTGAACCACCAACCTTGTGTTTCAAACAACTTTGCAATCCTGTGCATGAATCCACAGCACCACACCAGGACTCCTTTTTGTTCCTTAGTTTCTTTTAGAAAACCAGGAGGTGGGAAAAGATACTTGGTTATTGTCACTGACTATTTCTTAGTGTGTGTTCTTGTGTATCTGTGCAATTAGAAGTAATTTCACACCATTCAAAACAGCCATAGAGGAAGTGTTAAACTGGGCTCCAGTGCAAGTAAGTGACCAGAGATGGAGCAAACTAGTGTCATTCAGTCATTGGCGCAAATGGCTAGAGTTGCAAAACCATACATATTTGCCAGCTGCCTACCAAGGAAGCACATGGATAGCAGACAAGCAGTCCAAAAACAGAGATATTGCACACAACGAAGGGACTAACTGCACAGTTTAAAAACAACAAGAAAATAATTGAGTGGGAACCTAAATTAGCAAGACTGATGAGGTACTGCCTCACCTCACACTAGTCAACCAATTTGGCAGGAAAAACACCAACAACAACTAATCCTTAAAAACTGATACTGATTACATTCAATTTAGGGCATTTTCATACATTATCTTGACAAGGCTAAAATGTCCATTTGCTTTGAAAAAGAAAAAATCTACAGTTCATCAGAAGAATTTTGTCAAAAGCAATGCTGCCAAAGGAAGTCATTGGAATTGGTAATGTCCCCATCACTTGTTTAGAACATGATATTCTAACAGGTTGTGATTTTCTTTGACTGACAGTTTATCTATTTAACATCAGTGATTAATAATCTGTGATTGAAATTGTTTTGACCATTGAACTAATAATTAATAAAAGGGGTCTTCTTATGGAAAAGTTATAAACCTTCTATTTATAACAATAGTGCACTGGAGTAACAACTGATATTTTATTAATTTTTATTAAACTGTCAGTGGCAAATCTTACTTGTTTTTACCAAAGTAAAAACTCCGAGAATTAAAAATTATCAAAAGAAGAAAACATTTTTCATTATTATAGTTATGCAATCCTTTCTCATTCTAAAAGATAGTGTTCTAGTCAAACAACCCACCCATTCACTACCATTAAGTCCATTCCAATTTATCTAGACCCAGTAGGACAGAGTAGAACTGCTCCCACTCCCTAGGGTGGCCAAGACTTAAATCTCTACAGGAGCAGACAGCCCATCTTTCTCATAAAGAGTGGCTGGAGGGTTTGACTGCAGACCTCTGATTAGCAGCCCAGCACTTAACTCACTGGGCCACCCTGTACCAATTGGCCATTAATTTGCATTTTGTGATAATCTGATTATTCATGCAACCAATTCCTAATTATCTTTTCTGTGGTTGAGTGCTGTCAAGTTGATTCCAACTCATAGCAACCCTGTGTAGGGTTTCCAGGAAGCAGCTGGTAGAGTTGAACTGACAACCTTGTGGTTCACAGTCTAGTGCTAATCCTAGAGTGTTACAGCAGGAGTCCAATGATCTTTTTTTTAGCACTGTTCAAAAATCACCTTTACCAAGGGTTTCTTTATCATCCCAGGCTGTTAACTGCCCGTTTTGCAACGTGCTCCCCGCCCCCATTTTCCAAAGCACGGTATAACATGAAACTTAGTCGAGTGTCACTTTGTCATTTCTATGCTCAGTGTATATCAGAAGCTTAACAAAGGTTTGTTGAATCTAATAAATATAAGGACCTAAGAGATAGAAAAATTGATGCAATTGAGTTATCGTGTTGGAAAATAATATGAAAAGTACCATGGACTGAGAGCAAACAAGATGGCAGATTGGGTGGAAGTGCAGTAAGGAGCTCCGCCAGCAACAACACAGAATGCCCAACCAAGCAGGCTCAGGGGATAGTCCCAGAACCCTGAACCACATACAAAGGAATATTTAGAAAGTTGGAAGGCTTACAGATGGGGTAATTTGTGGCAGAAGCAAGAAATCCATTGCTTTCGAGTTCAGGATGCTCAGCTGCTCCAGGAGCCGCCATCTTGGGTAAGACCAAGTGGGGGAAGGATCGGAACGGCCACAGATGCCTGGCAAAACTGCAGAGATAAAGGTGTGGACTTTTTTTTTTCTTTTGGTATTTGTTCATTGGTCCCTTGCTGTCTGGGCATCTCCATTCTGGTGACTACAGGGGTGCCTGAGCTAGTAGACACCCCAGCCCCACTCTCAGAGGGTTCTACTACGCATGCACACAGATATCCTCGAAATTAAAGTGACAGTTTCCAACTAAAACCTAATGGCCACAGCAGACACAGAACTGTTTACAACTAGAAAAAAGGCCTGAGCAGGGATTGTGGAGTGGGACAAGCAGACAAAAAAGGAAATAAGCTGAAAATTAAATCCTAAGTTACGTCAAAACGACCAACAGAGGCATCTTAAAATTTCTCAAGAAGAAGAGTGAAAAGGGAAGCCCATTTCCTGATCACATCTATCTGGGGGCAATCAGAAAGCATAAAAAAATACCAAAATACATACCCATCTAAGTATTAAGGCCACAGATAACCCCTGAATATGCCCAAAACACAGAAGCAGATGACCATATCTGCACATGTCCAGAAACGAGATAAAGTGACTGAGGCAAATGAGCTGG
>NW_006408739.1:247836-252107 GCF_000296735.1 Chrysochloris asiatica
AAAAAAAAAAAAAAGTACCATGGACTGCTAGAAGACCAAATAAATCTGTGTTGGAAGAAGTACAGTCAGAATTCACCTTAGAAGTCAGGATGGCCAGACCATACTGCTGATTTATACTGCTGACCAGTCCCTAGAGAAGGACATCATACTTCCTCAGCAGAAGAGAGGAAAACCTCCAACAAGATGGACTGAGGGCACAGTGGCAGCAGCAATGGGCCCAAATGTACATTGTGAGATTGGCCCAGGACCCAGCAGTGTGTTGCTGCGCTGTGGTACATAAAATGAGATCACTGAGTTGGTTCCAACTCATAGCGACCCTGTATAGGGTTTCCGAGGAGTAGCTGGTGACCTTTCAAATCGACTTTGCAGTTCAGCGCACATCAGCACTCCAACAAGAGATAGACATTATCAAATGGTTTTGCCCCTAACATTGGTAAGCTTCTTAACATTCGTAGGCAGTTTAAGTATTGCAGAACTAGCTTCATAGGCAAATAATTAAATAACTGAAAATAGGAATTTCCTGCCACGGAACCAAATGCCCATAAAGTAATAATACATTACACTTAATGACACATGAGATCGGCTACAGGGTCTAATTGTCCCCCCAGGTTATAAGTACTAAAAGATAGAGAGTAAATTTGTTTTATTCATCAACATACCCCCAGATTCTTGCATAAAGTCTTCGCAGTTGGCAGCCCGCTACACTGAGCAAGGTCGGCAGCTAGAACCTGAGTGCGGACTTTAGGGTCACACTGCCCAGGGAAAAGACATGAAGGACTAAGGCCTGTTTATCTTTTGGGAGTTGAAAGCTAAGATTCTAGTCAGAGGGTGGAATGATAGCCATTTACAGGTAAGTTGTGACAGCAAGCAACTCTAAATCTGGGACACACACCCGGAACAATGCGTGATGCAAATAGCAGAGCGTCTTTCGCTTCTAACTACAGTTCCCGAAATGCACTGCGGCGTCAGTCCCCTAGCCGGCAGGCGGGGCCCGTGAGGCAGATGGCCGCGCTGCCCATTCCACGGATGTCTTCGGGAAGCTTCTCTTTAGCGTTCCATACAACCCTGAACCGGGTATCTGCGATACTGCCATTCGCCAAGGTGCGGCATTGCTCCTGCAGTACTCCTGGGTTGCGCAGCTCCCTGTATTTTCCGACAGGCTTTCAACCTGGCGCTCCCAAGATGCGAAAGATGGAGTAGGCGTTCCCGCTTGGGAGGACCCCGCCTCGAGCCCCGGAAGCGCCTGGTCCTGGGCGGCGGCGTTGGCCATCGCAGTGATGGCTGTGGGGCTGGGTGGCTGATGACGGAGACAGGAGCGGCCCCGCGCCCAGAATCTAGGCGGCCGCTACTCAAGCACGTTCTGCACAATGGCTTCCTCCGAGCATTTTGAGAAGCTGCACGAGATCTTCCGTGGCCTCCATGAGGACCTACAAGGGGTGCCCGAGCGGCTGTTGGGGACGGCGGGGACCGGTGAGGCGGGGGCGCCCCGGGCCTGTGGGGAACTCGGTCCTGCGTGTTCTCGGAGGAATTCTTCTCCCAGACCTGGGCCCTGCCCTCCGTGTTGCACACTTCAGACACGCCCCCCGGGGCTACCTGGGTCCCCGCACCCCGGATATTGCTATCACAGCCGAGGGACCTGGATGTGCTCTGGGGTGGGCTTCGCGGCGTTGTCTCCCTCGTGAGCCGCTCGTGAACCTCTCAAATGTTCTCGTCTAATTTTTTCACGATGGCAATTGAGATCACATCGGTTCATAAATCTGCGATCTTGTATTTCAGTAGAAAATTTTTCTTTTTTAACTATTATATGTATTTTACAACACTTTCAAGAGCGGTCCATAGGTTTCATCGGACTGGCAAAAAGGACACTTGGCTCAAAAAGGGTTAAGAACCCCAAAGTGTCATAACTTTTGAGAGTTTCTTTGGGGAGTTTGGAAATACTAGGTTTTTGTGAATCGGGAAACCATGTTGTTAAGTGCCGTCGAGTTGGTTCCGACTCATAGCGATCCTGTATAAGGTTTCCGAGGAGCGACTGGTGGGTTTGAACCACCCCCCCTTGTGGTTCAAACCGACCTTGTGGCTCAGCGCTTATCTTAGAGCGCCGCACCAGTCTTAACCAGGATTGTGTTACTGTTAAGAGTTTCTGATTGCTTAGACCATTTCCTGCCCCTTGATTTCAAGATTTAGCTTGCTGCAAGACCTGCCTGGAGAAAGTAGCTTTTTATAGTTGAATTCATAGGGGAGACCTAGCATTGCTAACTTTTGGGTAGGCACTGGACTGTTCACTGCAAGGTGGGCAGTTCAGCCCCACGAACCAGCCAGTCAGCGGGAGAAAGATAAGGCTTTCTGCACCCATAAGGATTTATAGTGTCAAAAACCCAACTCAGGGTTGTGAGCTGGAATCAATTTGATGGTACTGACACTGGGTGTGGTTAATGCACTGGACTGCACGGTCGATTTTGAACTTCAGGTTGGCAGTTCAAGCTCACCATCTGCTCCACAGAAACTCTGTACAGGATTGCTATGGATTGGAATCAATTCGACAACACTTAAAAAGATTTTGTATATTGTTTTTACTTAAGGATCAGAGTTTGGGTGTTTGCTCTGAAATTACCCAAAGGCTTTTAAATTGAGTAACTCCAGTGAGAACGAGTGGAGTCCTGGTGTGGCGCTGTGGGTTAATGCACTGAACTGCAAGGTTGATTTGAGCCACAAGATAGGTAGTTCAAGCTCACCAGCTGCTCCATAGAAACCTTATACAGGATTGCTATGAGTTGGCACCAACTCAACGGCACTTAACAACAACAATGAGAATGAGTAAGGCATTTGTGGTTTCTCACTTTCTTTTCAGGAGAGCTGGGTTTGATTCCCAGACAGTATGCCTCACGCGCAGGTGCATCTGCTTTGTGGAATCTTGTATGCTGCTGTGATGCTGAAAGGATTTGAGTGGAGATGGACTAGGAAGAAAGTCCTGGTGATCTTCTAAAAATGAGCCAGTGAAAAGCTTAGGGATCACAGCAGCAGTCTAATTTGTAATCTGTCATGGGGGTAATGTAGCACTGAGCAAGCAGTGTTTTGTGTGCACTGTCCCCAATAGTAGGAGCCAACTGGATGGCAGTCAACACTGATGAGAATAAAATTAATACATATTCTTAACAAATGGACTCCTGGTATGGCACTGGAGGATCAGCACCTGACTGCGAACCACAAGGTTGGCAGTTCAAATCCGCCAGTTGCTCCTTGGAAACCTCCTACAGGGTCACTATGAGTTGGAACAGACTCTACAGCACTTAGCAATAACATTTAACAAATATTTACCTACTGAAAGGCATTGTCCTAGATGCTGGTCATATTAACAGGCTGTGCTAAGAGCGGTACAGAAGAATGAAGTAGTATACGGTGAAGGAATAGTAAGGGAGACACTGATTTTTAAATAAGGTTCTGGGAAAGGTCTCTCTGCAAAGTTAGCATCTAAGCAGAGATCTGGATGAAGTGAGGGAGGAAAAAACCTTGCAAAATTCTGAAAGAACTCATTGTGTCAGGAGGGAGGCATAGCACTGCAGAGGCCTTTAAACAGAAATGGGCTTGCCATGTCCAAGAAAGAGTAAGAAGACCCCATGTCTTTTTTTTTTTTTTTTAATCTCCTCTAGTGTTTTTTTCTTTCCACTCAGGCATATATAATAATTTACATCTCCAAAGGGCACATTCTGCAAGTCTGCTCCTGGCCACCAGTTCTTAGTCCTTCTCTTCTTAGTTAATGCATCTAGAGTCCTCAGCCGCACCCCCTCTCCATGTCCCCATCTCTGCCTCCACCTCTGCTTCTCTGGATAAGGTCCTGCACTCTGCTTGTGCGCTTCTCTCTTGATGGTCCTAGGGGCCTCTGTTTCTGGACTGTAAGATTAACCACTCCCCTTTTTTTGTTACAAAACTTCTACCTCTACAAGTGTGACAGTTGTGATTAGTCATGATAGCAGTTATTCACTATTGAATCTTACGAATCTTATCCCCATCTCCTTTCACCAGACCCATCTAGACAAGATGACAGCTATTCAGTGGGGACTCTTGCTTTCCCCCCACACTCTTAAACTAAGCTCCCTCTTGAAACCTTGTAAGCCAGTCACTTCGTGCCTTTATTGCCCCCTTGTTTTAGGTAGCCAATGTCTTAAGTTGCCCGTTCCTATCTACCCTGTGTACAGAGTGGAAAATATTGAAACTTGATTTAAAGACTCTTTCCCTCTCTGTTGGTATTTAGAGTAACTACCGCTCTGAGTATA
>NW_006408739.1:253922-291328 GCF_000296735.1 Chrysochloris asiatica
CTTAATATTTAGATGGGTATATATTTTGGTACTTTTTATGCTTTCTAATTGCCTCCAGGTAGATGTGATCAGAAGATGGGCTTCCCTTTTCACTCTTCTTCCTGAGAAGTTTCAAGATACCACTGTTGGTTGTTTTGACATAACTTAGGATTTAATTTTTGGTCTGTTTCCTCTTTTGTCTGCTTGTCCCGCTCCACAATCCCCACTCAGGCCTTTTTTCTAGTTGGAAACAGTTCAGGGCCGGCTGTGGCCGTTTGGTTTTAATTGGAAACTGTCTCTTTAAATTTTGAGGAGATATGTGCATGCGTAATAGAACACTCTGAGGGTGGGGCTGGGGTGCCCACTAGCTCAGGCACCCCTATAGTCACCCGAATCGAGGTGCACAGATAGCAAGGGACCAACGAACAGATACCAAAAGAAAAGAATGTCCACACCTTTATCTCAGTGGTTCTGCCAGGCGTCTGTGGCCGCTCAGATCCTTCCCCCGCATGATCTCTCCCAAGATGGCTGCTCCTGGAGCAGGTGAACGTCCTGGACTAGAAAGCAATAGATTTCTTGCTTCTGCCACAAATTCCCCCAGCTGTGAGCCTTCCAACCTTATAAATATTCCTTTATATGTGGTTCAGAGTTCTGGGACCAGTCCTTGAGCCTGCTTGGTCGGGTATTCTGTGTTGTTGTTGGCGGAGCTCCTTTACTGCACTTCTACCCGATCCGCCATCTTGTTTGTTCTCCAGACCCCATGTCTTTTGGGTAGCATGGTGTAGTAGATGAGGTGCAGGGGTAGGTAGACAATGCCAGTTCATGTGGGACGTTGTAGACCATGGCAAAAGATTTGCACGTTTTTCTAAAAATACTTCTGCTGTTAGGTGCCGTCAAGTTGGTTCTGACTCATCGAGCCCCTATGCACAGCAGAATGAAACTCTGCTCGGTCCTGAGCCATCCTCACAATTGCTATGTTTGAGAGGATATAGTTAAAAGGTATTGAGCGTGAGAGTGATAGGATCAGATTTCTATGGTTGAAAATAGATTGTGTTTTCAGTGTGGTGCTGAACCAAATTTTGTGATATCTGGTTCTGTAAGGCTAAATAAGGCACAGGGGCATTCCTTCCAGTTTGTGAAACAGAAAACTGAATTCATTATTTCGCCTTTGTCATCTCCCTAGTCTTTCCACTCCTGAAAAGAGGGCACGTGGCAGAATCAGAACGGTGTGGCGTTCTGCGGAAGCACAAAGTTGCTGGTGACAGACTTAATTGTTTAACAGATAAGTGAATGCAGCATACACACATCCTCAAGGGTGTATTCCCAAGAGTGAAATGAAAGTTGTAAGTTTATCTCCTTATTCAGGGCCTTGTCTGTAATGCCCAGTAAATGTTTCTTGAATAAATTTAATTTAATTACGCACACACACAAGACCTCATCTTTGAATCCTATTTCTGAGACCACTTCATAAACTTTGCAGGGCTTTAGTTCCTGTTGTAAATTAGTAGGCACAGCCTTTGTCATTAAGCTTATGATTTATCTAATTCAGTCATTTTCCAATAAACACTTACTGGAAATTATGTCAGTCACTGTCCTGAACCCTGAGAGCTCCAAAGAATTCTTGCCTTAAACAGAAGCAAATTTACAACAAAGTGAGGGATAAGTCCTAAAATATAGTTCTCGGAAACCATTTAAAAAGTGAACTTGGGCATGGGGGAAAGAGGACTGCTTCGCAAAAAGGGCAACCCTCAAGCTTAGTCTATAAACAGTTAAATGAGAGTTTGTCAGACAGAAAAAGGGAAGGGACAACAAAGGAATAGAAATATTGATTATTCACAGCAAGGACTGTGCTGAGATCTGTGTGGGAGAGTAGTGGGAAAGGGGGTCATTGCTAGCTTGGGAAGTGTCATTATTAAGACATTTGGACTAGATAGAATCGCCAAAGGATTTTCAGTGATTAATACGTTCTGGTTTTTATTTTAGAAGGTAAGTGCTTGTGGCCAGGTAGAGGTTGAGAGGGGCATCAGAGTCTGGATACAGGTATCCTGCTGTTAGGAGTCTGAAATCTTAGTAGGTCCTAAATCCAAGAGGTGGTTCTGAGGGAGTAATGAATCAGACTGGACATGGAGGGTAAAGAAAACAGATCCAAGGATGTCTATGTTTTCTTACTTGGTTGAGTGAGTGCTGACCTTTAATAAGAAATTTAAGACCAGAAGCGGACTTGTTTGGCTTATAGATAAGAACATCAAGGGAGTAGGACAGAAATAATGCTTGTCTATTCTATACTGGTAGCATAGTGGTTACGAATTGAGCTGGGAACCACAAAGTCAGCAGTTCGAAACTCCAGCTGTTCTGCGGGAGAAAGATGAGGCTTTCTGCTCCCATAAAGATTTACAGCCTCGGAAACCCTGTACAGGGTCGTTATGAGTCAGAACCGACTCCACGGCACATAATAACAACCACATTTTATCTTGGTAAGACATTTCTTTTTTGGCAGGTTAAAAAGAACACTTAAGAACATTATTGGAGTTGAGAGGTAGTATATATTAACAGCGAGGACTCTGGAGCCAGACTGCCCAGATTCACATGCTAAATGGGGATAAATCATAGCATCTAATTCATAGGATTCTTGTGAGAATCAAATTCATTAATACATGTAAACCCGTAGAATATTGAGTGACAATAGTAAAACCTGTTGTGAAGTACATCGAGTCGGGTCCAACCCATAGCGATCCTGTATAGGGTTTCTGAGGAGCAATTGGTAATCTTGAACTTGATGTTTAAGCAACTTTGCAGTCCAGTGCATTAACCCAGAGTGGGGAATTAGATATTTTATGTAAATGGAAAGTAAGAATACTAGGTCTGTATACAACTACTCTTACCCTTCAGCCTCACCACCCTCCTGCTGAGTGGGAAACTGCATTCACCAGCCACTGAGCTACAATATAAGGTCTATAGCTCATCTGGTGTTTTTGTTGTTTTATTTTTCTGTGTCTTGCCAAAAACATTTACAGTCTCAAAAACCCTATACGGCATCGCTATGAGTCAGAACCAACTCCATGATACTTAAACAACAACAAGAAGCATGTAGAAAAGGAATCCTGGTAGCATAGTGGGTTACACTTTGAGTTGCTAACCACAAGGTCAGCACTTTGAATCTACAAGCCACTCTGCAGGAAAAAGATGAGGCTTTTTGCTCCTGTAAAGATTTGTAGCCTCAGAAACCCTATACATGGTTGCTGTAAGTTGGAACTGTCTGGACAGCACACAACAACAGGCACTCCGAAAAATAGCCCTCGTGGTGTAGTAGGGATAAATAGTGAACTGCAAACCACAAAGTCGGTGATTCAAACCTCCCAGCCACTCCTTCAGCGAAAAATCAGGCTGTCTGCTCCTATAAAGGTTCACAGTCTGGGAAACCCTATGGGGCAGGTCTACTATGTCCTATAGGGTCACTGTAAGTCAATTGACTCGATGACAGCGGATTTAGTTTGATTTTAGGCACCTAAAACAGTGCCTAGCATGTCATGTTGTTAAGTGCTGTCGTTGGTTCTGACCCATAGTGACCCTGTATAGGGTTTCAGAGTGACTGGTGAGCTTGAACCACCGACCTTGCAGTTCATACCGACTTTGCAATCCAGCACATTAACCCACAGGGTCACACCAGGGCTCCATAGCATGTCATAGAAGTTCCATAAGTATTTGAAGGATTGATTGTATAAATACTGTGAACTGTTGGGAAGAAAAAATTAATTACTTTTGTTAAGTGTATGTTGTTAAGTGCCATCGAGTTGATTCCGACCCATAGCCACCCGTACATGGTTTCCAAGGTGTAGCTGGTAGGTTTGAACCTCCGACCTTTAAGGTTTGTAGTCCAGTGCTGATTCTACAACGCCACACCAGGACTCCACAGCCTTGTATGAAGCAGTTCTGCTCTGTCCTTTAGGGTAGCTGTTAGCTGGAATTACACTGCAGTGGGTTTTGGGTAATGGACCAAGGCCAGTCCTTGTCCCCTTGGTTGAACATGAAGGTGCCTCCCTCTAGCTTTCAGAGCTTGCTGCTTCCGTTTGGTCCAGAAGATAGTGCCACCTCCACACTCTTTTCCAAATCAGACTTTGCATTTCAGAAGGAGTCCCTCCCTGACTGGTTGAGAAAAGTGTGGGCTTGTGGGGACAGAGAGGGGTTTGAAGTGGCTTGTTCTGGTTTCTGGTGCCCATTCTACCCAGTATGCGTTTGAGCTTTTTTTGTGTGTAGTTCATTTATTTACCTTACTACTTTAAATGGAAACTCTATATATATAATCTAAATGATAAAACAAAAAGACAATAAAGGCAAAATAACAATTATATGTTTTTGCTTTGAAACTGAGTCTGTTTTTTTGTTACAATGAAAGATTAGTAAATTTCAGGTATTAAAGACAGAGAAGCACCGAAATGGAGTCCTGGTGTGGCCCTGTAGGTTCAACACTGGACTGCTAACTGCAAGGCCAGCACTTCAAACCCATCAACTGCTCCTTGGAAAGCCTACACAGGGTTGCTGTGTGTTGGAACCAGTTTGATGGCACTTAGCAGCAGCACTAAAATAATGAAATAGGAAAGCTTGAAAGGGGACTGAGTCTCGCTGAGATTTGCTGGTGTTTCTGTCATCTCCCATACCATCGCCAGTGTGAAAGACACTGTGTCCCTAGTGAGCAGAGTGCTGGCTTGGATTGTGTCTTTTAGAAAAGCAGTGGATGAGGATTAATAGAGAGATGATGTGCAGTGGGGTCAAGGACAGAGAACTAGTATTAGTAAACCTTTTAATTGATAAAGTATACCTTTTGTGAGGGGGTGAACCAGGTGGGGGGGGGGGACAAAATTGAGAAATATTAGATTGGACCTGTGGTATTTCTTAATAAGGTGCTATTTTCGGCTTTGGGGGCCAGATCATTGCCATACAAGGCTGTCCCAGGCTTTGAAATCCTTGTTCCCTGGGTATTCAACACTAGTGTTAATTTCCCTCCTCCCCCGAGTCATTAGAATAGCAAGTCCACATTTCTAAATATCTTTTGTTGTTAGTTACCAACATGTGCAGAGTAGAACTGCTCCATAGGAGGTTCAAGGTTGTGACATTTTGGAAGCAGATCGATAGACCTGTCTTCTGAGCTGCCTGGGTGGCTTCGAACTACCAGTCTTTCAGGAAGTAGTCAAGCATTTGCAGCATTCAGGGCGCTGGCAGGGTGGTGAGTTCTGCTACTGCTCACCATAAACTGAGGGAATGACCTCCATAACTATATGGAAACAGTAAGGACCATTTGAAACTTGTCTTTTTCCAGAAGAGAAGAAGAAGTTGATCCGACATTTTGATGAGAAGCAACAGGAAGCAAATGAGACGGTGAGAACCAGGAGCAAGTCCTGAGTCCTTGTTTCTTCTGTCAGTGTTGCTCTTTTAGAGAAATAATGCTGTATGTGACCTGATGAACATGGCCTGGGCTTTGACCCTTATTAAGTGAGCCCAGTCAATGGGGTGGGTATCGAGAGGGTTTGACAAGCACAAATGAGTAAAGCTTGAAGATGCTCCAAAAGTGGCCTTTGGTAAAACATACCCCATGTGAGGAAGGATATTCTCATGCCTCTACTTAGGTGGGCTTTTTAAAGTCTTATTTTAAGAATTTATCCTTAAGGTAAATTACAGTTCATTAAACTTAACTGTCATAGGCAATGTGGATCTAGGCACACTCACCTTCTGTCTTAAAAGACCGCACAGTAGCTGGATTTGGTTCTAGGAACAGGAGGAATTCCTAACCAGCCCCCAAAACTTGTTGGAAGTTGCTTCAGGCTGCTGAATACATTAACAACTGCTTCTCTCTTAATCTCTGGCTTTCCTTTTAGAAACAAAAAATGTTATTTTCTAATCCTTTGGAAGCTAGAGTCCATTGCTCCATCTTCTCATGCTTTAGCGTCAGCAGCCCTACTCAGTAGATTGGGACACAAATCCAAGCACCTGCTAGTACTTTGTAGAAATATTTGCCCTTAGTTTTTGCTGCCTCAGGGTAGACGGAGAAGAAAAATTCTTTTTAGGCCAGAGAACTTCCTTTTTACTAGTTGAAGAACTTCTTCCCTACCCCTGTGTATTTCTGAGAAGGGAAGTTGTTTTGCATCTCTTTTAAGAAGGACCAAGCCACCACCAGCCTGTGGGAAAATGTATATGGTTATAAGATTCTGTGGTGGCAGCTGTCCTCCTCTTCTAACTTCTTAAAGGGGATGAATCATCAGCATCGCCCCAAGGCAGATTCCTATGAGGTGGAGGTCAGGCATGCTTCCCTTCTCCGACCTTTTTTTTTTTTTTCTTCTAAAACCGCTTCTGATACTAGCTGTCCCTGCCATGGCACATTCTACTTCTCCACAAGATTTAAAAGTTAGTTGTAATAGCCACACAAAACTCACTGACAACATTCAAGGTTAAGGAAGTGTTGTGTTGTTAAGTGTCATAGTCATTTCTGAATCATAGCGCATTGTATAGGGTTTCTGAGGAGCACCTGGTTAGTTTGAACGGCTGACCTTGTGGTTCAGTGCTTATCCTACAGCAGGACACCAGATTATAAATCTGAATCAAGTTTAGGAAGCATGTAGGCAAAGTCTCTCTCTTCTTCAGTTCAGGACACCTCTCTCAGCTTGGCCCCATCAGGAAAGTGTTTCTTTCCCAGCCCCGAGCCTTTGTCCCTGCTCAGGCCTGGCCTCTGCGTTGCTCAAGCAAGTGTTACAGAGAGGTTTAGCTTCATGAGTAAGTACCCACAGGCACCTCACTCTTCCAGTAGTTCTTGGTCCAAGGCTCTGGCTTTGTGAGTCAACAAGTCTAGCTCCACTAGCAAGTGCCTAGAGGCATCCCACTCACCAGTAAGCCTTCCACTCTAAGGCGCTCGGCTCTTTCACTCTGTGGTTCACCCACTGTAACTGCCACCTCAGTCTCATGGTTCAGCGCTGCTGTTTCTCTGCTGCCGGAGTCCGCTATGCTGGCACTGCTACTCACCATTCTGGTGTTAAGGTCTGATTCCTGGGTCTCAGAGGTTCTTAGTGCAGGCTACCCTAGGTCCCATCTCCTCTTCTTGTTGGTCCCCTCTCCTACTATGGGATTGGCTCATTTTCACCTTAGCAGGATGGCAAAACTGATCAATTCCATTGTTAGGGTTCCCTACACCTTATTTGCATGGTCCCACCCTTGCAGGGTTCCTTGTGCCTTACTGCATCATTAACAAGCTGTCCAGTCACCTTGGTGAGCCACAAGCACCTTATTTGCATAGTTTCACACAGTCATTTTGTATAAGTTACAAAACCATGACAAGGTTGATCATGCACTTGGGCATATGGATGGTACCTGTTATGTATGTAGACAGCCCTCTTTCAGTTAACATCTTGAGAGCCGTCAAGTCAGTTCAACTCATAGCGACCCTGTGTAGGATTTCTGAGGAGCTGCTGGTGAGTTTGAACCACCAACCTTTTGGTTCAGTCTGACCTTTCAGTCCAGTGCTTATCCTATACCTTAGTTTTTTGTTTTTTATTTTAATGTTTTATTGTGAATTGAGTGAAGGTTCACAGAATAGATAACAGTCCCACGTTGAACAAATACATTTTGTGTCATTACAATTATGCCTAAAAACCTTTCAGCTAATTCCCGTTTGGTGCTGATTCTTTGTTTCTGTGAACTAGGCAAAATTAACCAATCCTAATCATGGTGTGGCGCTGTTTGAGTTAATGCGCCAGCCTGCAAAGCCGTTTGAACTACAAGGTTGGTGGTTCAAGCTCACCAGTTGCTCCTTGGAAACCCTATACAGGGTCGCTATGGGTCGGAACCAACTCGACGGCACTTAGCAACAACCCTGGCTGTCTGGTGTCATGGGGTGGCACTGTAGGATAAGCACTGGACTGCTAACCACAAGGTCAGAGGTTCAAACCAACCGATCACTTCTCAGAAACCCTATACAGGGTCACTGTGAGTCAAAACCAACTCAGTGGCACTGACAGCAACAACCCTGGCCATCCATGCCAATGAACATAATTTAGGATCTCTAATTTGGACATATCGTCAGGAGGAACCAGTCGCTAGAGAAGGATATCATGTTTGGTAAGGTGGAGGATCAGAGAAAAAGAGGATGCCTTCCCCCCCCCAAATGAGATGGATTGGCAAAGTGGCAGCATCGATGGACTCAAGTGTGGCAACAGTAGTGAGGTTGGCTGAACATCGGGCAGTGTTTAGTTCTGCTGTGCAGAGGGTCGCTATGAGTCGGTTCCGACTCGATGGTACCTGACAACAACAATGAGAAAATGCATATAAAACTATCTGTAAAATTTAAGGTACTTGTTTTTTCATATATTCATTCACCGCATGTGTTAATATCTGCTTTTAAGTTTGCCGGCTACTTAGAATAGTGAACATGTCAGATGTGACCCCTGCCCTCATGGAGCTTGATCATTTGGACTAGTCTTTGTTTGATGAGTCCAAACAAGGCATGTGCCCAGGTGAGAGGAGAGCCAGGCTAGTCTGCTCACTGTGTTCTGCTTTCCCAGTTGGCAGAGATGGAGGAGGAACTACGTTATGCACCCCTGTCTTTCCGTAACCCCATGATGTCCAAACTGCGAAGCTACCGGAAAGATCTTGCCAAACTGCATCGGGAAGTTAGAAGCACACCTTTGACAACTGCACCTGGGGGCCGGGGAGACATGAAATACAGCACGTATGCGGTGGAGAATGAGCACATGGTAAGTTTTCCCTGTTCCCCTCTAGGGCCTATGTATGGAGCCATGGTTGCACAGTGGGTTAGTCGTTGGGCAGCTGACCATAAGGTCGGCAGTCTGAATCCACCAGCATCTAGCAAAAGGAGGAGTCCGTTTGCTTCTTTAAAGATTTATAGCCTCAGAAACTCTGTGGAGCAGTTCTTTAGGGTTGTTATAAGTTTGAAAGGACTTGATGACAGTGGATTTTGTTGATTTTTAGGACCTACAGTACAAGAATTAACCATATTATAGATATTGTGTTATCAGTTCATACTAAGCAATTATTTTGTTTTTCTCCCTTAGCCTCCTTCCTGTATTCCATCTCCCTTAGGACACTCACTCTGTTGTATTTAATGCTTGGATTTCCAAACCATATGCTTAGATTTCTTGGTATTCTTTAAAAGTATGTGTGTGTGTATATATATTTATAAAACTGCTTTGTATAAAGTGTTATATAATTGCCACTTATTGTATCTGGGCTCTTTATTGACCCATTTGTCCCAATTTTCTTTTCTTCTTGGGCTTTTATTGCATAATAAATTTTATAATCAGTTTCTCATGTTTGCCTCAAAAATTCAGTTAGGTTTTTTATTGGAAATGCAATAAACATGTAGAATAATCTGGTCAGGAGTTATATCCTTACCATTTTAAATTGTTCCATTCATGAATATGCTATGGCTCACCATTTATTCAATTCTCTTATGTTGCCTCTTAATAAATGTTTAAAATTTTTCTCTTTGAAGATCTTTGTATACTCTTGTTAATTTCTAGACGTTTTATAATTTTGATTTTAAGTAGCAATATATTGTATATTACAACTGCATGTATTCTTATCAATCTCTGTTACAGCCAGTGCTTTTTAACTTCCGAGTGTTGAGCTATCCAAGCAAATTTACTGAACTTAGTAGTTCTAAAAATATGTTGGCTGTGTGGATTTTCTGTTGTCTACTCTTTAGCACCTTTGTAACAGGAAGTGGCCTACAGGAGTCTTAACCTTAGAATGCTTCCCCCTTCACATGCTAGGCTCTCTGCAAGGCACTTGGACTAATAAGTTTCCTGGCCTTGTGAAGCTTATAGCATGTTCCCATTGAGAGAAAAGCATACCTACTGCTCACTTCTGTCTACCTTCGCAATGACACAAGATTCCTGTAACCTGGACTTGAGACTTATTTGTGTTGTTACAAAATTAATCCAATCCTTATATTTATGAAGGGAAATATAGTATTGCTACAAAATCATAGAAACCTTTGCTAAGCAACAATATGAAAATTTGAAGCTATGGTTTCTCAACATCCTCCATCTAAGTGTTTTTACTTCTGAAGGCAGTTGTTTCCATCCCCAGAGAATTCTGTGCTCTTTGATTTATACCACGTTCAAAATAGCAGTTGGGGCAGGGCGTCTCTGAAGGACTCCAGTCCTGGTCCTTTTCAATGTTCTTTGAATTTAGGGAACAAAAATAAGTCTGACAGGAGCAAGATTAGGGTTGAAGGGTGTGTAATGGGGAAAAGTTTCCCAATGAAATTCTCCTTGGACAACTCCTGTTACCCTCGAACAATGAGCAGATGCATTGCCGTGATGGAAAAAAAAAAAAGAAAACCTTGGTGCAACGTTGCGTTTCTGGTCTTACCATTTTCAGTTTTCTGGAAACATATCTTTATAAAGCCCCATGATCATCCTGTGTCCTTCATGAACATTTATCAAGATTATCCCTTTGGAATCCAAAAAATCAGTCACCATCACTTTCTGAGCTGGTCTCTGCCTTGATTGTAACTGGCCCAGCAGATCCCTCAGAATCTACTGTTTTGATTGGGCATGAGGAAACTAAAACAGGTGCATTACTGAGAAGAGTATGGCAGAAACATGTTTAAACACGTTTTAAACTCATGAATGTATAAGCTACAACCCTAAAAACATATTTTTAAAATTAACCTCATATGTTGGTGTCTTGGTGTGGTGCTGTAGGATAAGCACTGGACTACCGTGAAGTCAACAGTTCAGACCCACTAGTTGCTCCTCGGAAAGTACCTTTGACTCGGAGGTACTTACAAGATGTTTCTGGCTGAACAACCTAGAAAATGCAGGCTGCTTCATGTGTAGAAGGAGATGTTTTGTTGCAGTGAAAATTGAGCCAGGTTTCTCTCTAGCCTTCAATATTCTGATTTCTAAAACTGGACTAACTGATCAAAAATTTGTATCCTGAAATCATCTAGAGAAGCTAGATAGTTAAAGGAATAAAATAAAATCCTATGACAATTATAACATGAATTATATTCCATAGTGCAAACTAGAAATGGTCTGGCAAGTAGCATGGAAGAGGGCCATGAATACAGACTGAGTTGTTGTTAAGTGCCACGGAGTCGATTCCGACCCATAGCGACCCTGTATAGGGTTTCCAAGGAGCAGTGAGCTTGAACCGCCAACCTTACAGTTCAAATGGCTTTGCAGTCTGGCACGTTAACCCACAGCACCACACCAGGACTCGGGTATGCATTAGTAATTACCGTTTTAAACAAATCCTATTTCACAATGCATCCTGATTCTGAATATTTAAGGAATATTCAGAATGGTAATTAGCTCAGCATTACTTATGTCACATTAAAATGAGGAATAATGGAAGTTTTTCAAAGGACTCACAGCATAGTGTTACAGATCAGAAGCTGAGGTGATTTGTGAAAGAGAAGCATGGTTTGTAGAAGAAACTTGGAAAAACAGGTAAGGGGTTTTTCAGGGGGGTGGGTGAATAGGAGTAGGGCTAAGTGTTTAAGAGTAAGGGTTGAGCTGTGATATGAGTAGCTTGTTGTTCTTTTCCTTGAATCTGTTTGATTTCCTCTTCATTTGAAAGCTCTTTAGCTACTTTATTCCCTCATTTTTACTTTATGGGTTTTTTGTTGTTGCAACTGTGTCTCTGATTCTCTATTTTCAGTCTTAACAGGTCTGTTTTACCTTGAATACTTTTACCTCTGGTTTGAGTGTAGGTGATATTGTCATGTGTGTTAGTCACAGGTGACTTTGTCTGCCATTGTTGATTTTTCCAAAGAACTCCCTTTCATATTTGGTCTGGGTTTTTACAAATTCTTTTAATTTCTGTTTCTCTGAAAATTACCTAATTTTGCTCCTATTGGATGGACAGTTTTACTGAATATGTGATTATTAGTTGGCAGTTGTTTTTTTCTCACTGTTTTATATATGTCACTCCATTGTCTTCTTGTCTGCATGGTTTCTGCTGAGAAATCAGAGCCTAAGTCTTACTAGTTCTCCTTTGTAGGTAACCTTTTGTTTTTCCTGAGTTGCTCTCAGGATTCTTTCCTTGTCTTTGGTTTTGAAAAGTTTGATTGTCTTGGTGTTTTTCTTTTGAAGTATGTCCTGTTTGGAGTTCATTCAACTTCTTGAATGGCTATCTTCTCATCTTTCATGATGTTAGGGAAATTTTCTTCCAACAACTCTTAGTATTCTCTGTGGGCTTTTTTGTCTCCTGTTCTGGAATTCTAGTCATATGTAAGTTATGCCTCTTCATAGTGTCTCACATAAATCTTAAGCTTTCTTTGGCTTTTCTTGTTCATTTTTCTCATTATTCCTGTAACAGAAGAATATTGAGAGACTTTTCTTCAAGCTGAGTAATTCAACTTTCCATTGATTCAGTTCTATTTCTTTACCTATTCAGTGTATTATTTATTTCTTAAGCCTTAGTGTTAATCTTTTGACTTTCTAATTGCTGATTTTGCATGGTTTCCATTTTTTTTTTCCCCCAATTTTTTTGTCAGGTTTTTTCCATAGTTTTGTCTGTTTTCTGTGATTTCATCTGTAGTTTTCTTAATTTTTCTCTCATTGCCTAATTAGCATTCTTTTAAGTTCCTTGTCAGGCAATTCCAATACCATTTTGCGTGTTATATTTTCTGACTCTGTATTTTGATCACTTGTTTGCAGCAGTTTGTCTTGTTTCTTTGTGTGTGAATTGAGTGAAGTTTTACAGAGCAGATCATCAGCTTTACATTCAACAAATCATATACTTTGCATCATTACATGGTTGCAATCCCCTCCATGCACCAACAGTTAGCAGCATTTACCTCTATTCACTTTCACCACTTGCATTCCTCCCTGTGTCTCCCGCCACCCCCATCTTTTCTCTGCCAGCCTCTCTCTGGTTGTATATTGCGCCCCATCACCCATGTCAACACATGTCTTGTTTCTTTATGTAGGAAACAAATTGTCTGTTGTTTCTGAGACATTGTACTGCTGTGTTTATATTTAATTGATGGTTATACACTAAGGCACTCACCACCTGTGTCCTGGTGGATGTGGTAGAGATCTGAAGTGTGAATGCAGTTAATTCTCTGTTGACTGGGTAGCATAGTTCAAGGTGGGCTTATGCGCCTCGCGAATCAGGGGCCTGGCACCTGACCCCAGGCAGAACAGAGGTGGCACAGGAGGGAGTGCCACTGGCAACTGGGTTGGCAAGCGTGGGGTGGGGACTGGCTACACCCCCATTTACCAGGAGGGCATGGGAACAAGGAAGAACTGCACTCCCTTGCCACCAACGTCCTGCTTTGTCCTGTGCGCAGGCCCCTGTATCCACAGCTGCTTACATACAGGAGCTCGAGATGCCTGTGCTGCCTGCTCCACATCAGCCCCTGTTCAGCTTCATCTTCTATTGGGCACTTAGTCCACCTCTCTGCTCTGATGCTCAGGGTCCTAGGACCACCATCTGCATTGATTCAGTCTCTTATGTCTTTGTTGCAGAGGATCAGTTCAGTTCTGCTTACTCTGCCATCTTGCTTGGACTCTCCAGATGGATGTAGCGTTGGTGATCAATGTCTCTTAGGATTACAGCCATGAAAACCCTGAACAAGACAAAACAACAGGGAGATACATCGAGACAATTTTGCTTCTAAATTATTAGTTTCAGAAACTTGGAAATATACATTGACCACCTTCAGTAGAATTACTGCTCCAAATCTGTCTGAGGTTGATTTATGTAACCTTTTTGGTTAATCAGTGGGCATTTTGTATCATGTATGAGAACTTTTCTTCTGCTTCCTAAAATAATGGGTTTGCTCATTTCAGTAGTTTCCCAACCCACTGGCCCAGTCATTTTATGAAATAAAGACTCCTTTCACTTCGGACCTGAGAGCCCAGTCCGCCTTTGGCTTCTTGATACTGGTGTCTGTGGACCTGTAGTCAGCATCTCTCGGCCTCCGTGAGCTGGACCTTTGCTTAGGATTATTTTCTTAATCGTACTGTGAATACATAGGAAGGCAGAACAGTTCCCATTTCTGTCAGTGGTGTTTTATTCTGGCCTGTCTTTAGCTGTCTGAGTGTAAGATTATAGGTGGAATTAGAGCAGCTGGGAACAGTTACTCAGGCCCCAGAAAGCAAAGCACCAGTATGACAACTTAGACATTTTTTGCTTCCTTGGTCAGTGGTGAAATTCCTCTTGGGTCAAGAGTATAGTCACTACTTTTTTTCCTTCACAAGAATGTGGTAATGTCTCAGACTTGTAAACACCCGTTTGTGAGCTAAAAAAGAACGACATTTGTGGCACCTCAGTTGTCCTCAGTACCAGACAGGTGGCAATCCTTAACCAAAATTCATCTATTTCGAGGACTGCAGTGCTTTCCGTGCTATCAAAGTTATCGGGTCTATGCAAATTTGGACCATTGCTTCTTGGTTAGTCCAAAATACACTTTCTTCAGTTCAAATGTACCATAAACTACAGGGAAAATGTTTCAATCCTTTTAAACCCTTCCTTAAACTACAGGGAAAATGTTCCAATGCTTTTAAACCCCTTTCCTTTTCCTCACTAAAGTATAACGAACAACTGGAGTGATTCTTAGATTCCAGAGTCTGCTGTCATCTCTGACTTTGAACAGGATCTTTTATTTCATTAGTTTTGGTTCTTCAATAAGTAATAAAATAAAATGTTGCTCACTCTATCCCTTCTTTAAAGTCCCTGGGTGACGCAAATGGTTACCTGCTGACTACTACTAACCAAAAGTGTTTTGAACCCATCAGTTACCTTAGAAGACAAGCCTGGCAGACTGCCTCCTAAACTTCACAGCCTTGAGAAAGCAATTCTACTCTGCGCACTGAGTCAGAATTGATTTGACAACTAGCAACATATAGTAGTAATCTTTCTTAAAGTCCTGTGCTGTCAATGAATATATAAATTGAAGTCTTAACATTTTCCTTTTATATTCCTGTCAGAATCGTCTACAGTCTCAAAGAGCACTGCTTCTTCAAGGCACAGATAGCCTGAACCGGGCCACCCAGAGCATTGAGCGCTCTCATCAGATTGCCACAGAGACTGACCAGATTGGCTCAGAAATCATCGAAGAGCTGGGGGAGCAACGAGAGCAACTGGAACGTACTAAGAACAGAGTGAGTCTGGACAGACAGGGAATGGGGTCAGAGTGGGGAAAGTAGGTCAGCCCACTGCATGGCAGGACCAGAAGCTACAGCAGCTCTGCATTCAGGAAATGACTTTCATATTTTTTTGCTTTTTCAATTTTTCCTTTCTTTGATTGGGAAGAAATTTACCCCTAAGAATTAAAGAACATTGGAAATTTAGTTTTAATGAGGAGAGAGAAAAAGACTGAAGACACCTGGATTCTGCATTTACTGAAGAATGCCATATAAGATAAAAACAGTCACTCCAGGTCTCTTTTTCGTGACTCCGAGGAGGCCATCAGCTGCTTCACCATGAAGCTGAACATCTCCTTCCCAGACACTCGCTGCCAAAAACTCATTGAAGTGGACGATGAATGCAAGCTTCGTATCTTTTATGAGAAACGAATGGCCACAGAAGTTGCTGCTGACTCGCTGGGTGACAAGTGGAAGGGTTATGTTGTCCGCATCAGTGGTGGGAACGACAAGCAGGGTTTTCCCGTGACCTGTGGCCGTGTCCGCCTGCTTCTGAGTAAGGGGCATTCCTGTTATAGACCAAGGAGAACTGGAGAAAGAAAGCGCAAGTCTGTCCGGGGTTGCACTGTGGATGCCAACTTGAGTGTTCTCAACTTGGTCATTGTAAAAAAAGGAGAGAAAGATATCCCAGGACTGACAGATACCACTGTGCCTCATCGCCTGGGGCCCAAGAGAGCTAGCAGAATCCGCAAACTTTTCAATCTCTTTAAAGAAGATGATGTCTGCCAGTATGTTGTGAGAAAGCCACTGAACAAAGAAGGCAAGAAACCGAGGACCAAAGCGCCCAAGATTCAGCATCTTGTTACTCCACGTGTCCTGCAACACAAATGTCGACGTGTATTGCTCTGAAGCAACAACGCACTAAGAAAAATGAGGAGGCTGCAGAATATGCCAAGCTTTTGGCCAAGAAGATGAAGGAAGTCAAAGAAAAACGTCAGGAACAGATTGCCAAGAGACGGAGGCTGTCCTCACTGAAAGCTTCTACCTCTAAGTCGGAATCCAGTCAAAAATAAGAAATTTCTATGTGTGACAAATACGTGCATATTAAATCTAAAAAAAAAAAAAAAATCTATATTTGTATGAATCCGTTATTACCTCTCATTGACAAGATAAGAACGTGACAAAATGCACAGATTCAGAGCCACCTATCTGAATTTTTTTTAATCATATATCTATTGGAATATTATACATCTTTCGAAAGCATCATCTAGTTATCAAGACCCTACCCTTCCTATTATTTAGAGCCAAGAGTATTTTTTCACGTCATAAGATAGTATCATTAGCAAGCTATAGACATTTAATTCTGTAGGATAACCATTTACTGTTTACAAATATTATACCAAAATGTGCTAAGACCTGGAATTAGAAAACCCAAAGGGAAGAACACACTCAGCATTTCTCAAGCTGAGGGAACTGAAGAAAAAAAATTGAAGCCTTGACTTGAAATATTGAAGAATTCTATGAGCACAATATTGAATGATGCAGAAAACATCAAAAGAAGATGGAAGGAATACACAGGGTCACTGTACCAAAAGGAATTGTTTGATGTTCAACCATTTCAAGAGGTAGCATGTAATCAAGAGCCAATTATCCTTAAGGAGGAAGTCCAAGGTTCATTGAAATCATTGGCAAAGAACAAGGCACTGGGAATAGATGGAATACAAATAGAAATCTTTCAACAAACAGGCACTGGTGACACTTACTCATCTATGCCAAGAAATTTGGAAGAAAACTACCTAGTCAGTTGACTGGAAGAGATTTGTATTTGTGCCCATTCCAAACAGAGGTGATCCAACAGAATGCGGAAAGCATCGGACAATTTCTTTGATATCTCAAGATAGTAAAGTTTTACTAAAGATAATATAAAAACAGCTGCAACCATACATTGACAGAGAACTTCTAGAGGTTCAAGCCAGGTGCAGAAAAGATATAGAATGTGGATATCATTACTGATGTCAGATGGATCTTGGGTGAAAGCAGAGAATACCTGAAAGATGTTTACCTGTGCTTTATTAACTATGCAGAGGCTTTCGATTGTGTGTATCATGACAAGTTATGGACAGCATTGTGAAGAATGCGTATTCTGGAACACTTAATTGTGCTCATGAGGAACCTGTACATAGACTTAGAGGCAGTTGTTTGAACAGAACAAAGGAACACCGAATGGCTTAAAATAAGGAAAGCTGTGTGCCAAGGTTGTATTCTTTCACCATACTTATTCAGTCTGTATACTGAGCAAATAATCTGAGAAACTGTATTATATGAAGTAAAACATGACATCCGGATTGGAGGAAGACTTGTTAACAACCTGCGATATGCAGATGATCCAGCCTTGTTTGCTGAAAGCAAACTATTTACTGATGAAGATCAAAAGACCACAGCCTTCAGTATGGATTCTATCTCAAGATAAAACAAAAATCTTCACCACTGGACCAGCAAACAACATCTATATAAATGGAGAAAAGATTGAAGTTGTTGAAGATTTCATTTTGCTCAGATCAACTATCCACGGTCATGGGAGAAGCAGTCAAGAAATCAAACAATGTATTGCTTTGGGCAAATCTGCTGCACAAGAGCTCTTTAAAGTGTTAAAGAGCAAAGATGTCAGTTCGAGGACTAAAGTGCACCTGACCCAAGCCATGGTATTTTCAATAGCCTCATGTGCATGTGAAAGCTGGACAGTGAGTAAGAAGTACCATAGAAGAATTGATACATTTGACTTATGGTGTTGGAGGAGAATATTAAAAGTACCACAGGTTGCCAAAAGAATAAACAGATATTTGTTGGATGAAGTACAGCTAGACTTCCCTTGGAAGTCAGGATGCCCAGACTTCATCTCTCATACATCAAATATATTACCAGGAAGGACCAGTAACTGGTGAAGGATATCATGTTTGGTAAAGTGAGGGTTGGAGAAAAAGAAGACGGCCCCCAACAAGATGGATTGGCCCAGTGGTGGCAGCAATGGGCTTTGGCATAGTAATAATTATGAGGTTGGCCCAGGACCGGGCAGTGTTTCATTCTGTTGTGCGTAGGATCACTATGAGTCAGTGTCAACTCAATGGCACCTAACAACAAGGGATCTTGGTATGGTGCTGTAGGATAAGAACTGGTCTGTAAACTGAAAGGTCAGCAGTTCAAACCCACCAGCAGCTCTTTGGAAACTATTCAGGGTCACTATGAGTCTAAACTGACTCAATGGAACTTACCAACAAGGTAAGTTAGATCACTATGGGTAAAAACCAGTAATACTTAGGCCAACTGATGGCTAGGCATATAATCTGTTATCATGCTAAGAGATTCGGAAAATGGAACTCATCTCTTCCTTTCCATATATGAGTTAATCTGCATAGGAATTTTAAAAACCATACAACTGGCCAGTTGTTGAAGGATGTCACTTGCAGATACTGGCCAAGACTGGCCTGAGAAAGTACTGGCTCAGTGTACTTCTCCATACCTAAATCTAAATCAGTGGTGCCCTTCCTCCCATTCAGAGTCAACTATAAAGCACCAAATTCGTAACAAGAGAAGGATAATGCAACTTGCTTATATAAGTTCTATGCTTTTTGTTTTGGTTTGTTTTTTAAACATTCATGTAGATTGGATTTAAAAGTCAAGGAATGGGCCAAGAGAACAATTTACCAAGGCCTCTGGGGAATGGAAGAGAGCAAGTGACACCCTTCCTCTGTCTAGATTAGTAACAATGGATAGGAGAAGGCCCATGGGGTCAATTCCTTTCACAACTAAATTTTAAGTACCCATGGTGAGGGTGGGGTTGGATCCCAGAAGTGGAAATCCACAAGCCTATAAAAGCAAATACTAATTTAAGAGCCTCTCTTGGAGTTTAGCTAATTAAATTCAAATTGTAAATTCTACAAAGTTGCTTCACTGTACATTCTTGAGTATCCAATGCAAAGGGTTAGCTTAAACCCAGAAATCCCCCAAAGCAACCTCAAGGTATGAGTCCTGAGCCTACTTGATGAGTAATGAGTAGAAATGAATCTTGTCTTTCACTCTCTTTTCTGTCTCTACTCAGAGGCCATCGCTTCAATTGATTTCATTTCTTAGAGTTTTTCATTGTATGCCCCTTTATTCCCATTTGTCATTTTAGGAATGTTCACATTTTATAAGGGCAAATCATTGCTGTTTTCTCTTCTCAGCTGGTGAACACAAGTGAAAACTTGAGCAAAAGTCGAAAGATTCTCCGGTCAATGTCCAGAAAGTAAGTTTTTTGAAAATACAGAGTCATGAAATTTAATTTCTCTTAACTGTTAATGCCTTTCACCCAAGAATGCCAAACCTTGTAATTGTTGTGTGCCACCGAGTTGTTTCCGACTCAAAGCAACTCTATATAAGTGCTCCAAGAAGTGGCTGCTGGGTTTCAGCCACCAACCTTTCAGTAAGCAGTCCAGTGCTTACCCTACAGCATCACTTAACAAAATACCTCAGTGATTGATGCCACAGTTTTCCCATTCTCAGCACCCACCAGAGCAGAAGAACTCAAGTAAGGAATAGGGCCCGCTATAGTTAAATATTCTGGGCAGAATCCTGTGTTGAAGGAAACACTGTCTTGACTGGGTCCCCATGAAAAACTTGTCCACTGAAAGGACATTACTTAGAGGAAGCAGCACATGGGAATAACAGAACTTCATATTCCTTGAAACATATGTAAAAAAACAAACTAGTTTTACTACTTGCTTTTCATGGGATGAACTTATTACTAGTAGTTGCTATTAAGTGCCATTAAGTTGATTCCGACCCACAGCAACCCTGTATAGGGTTTCCAAGGAGAAGCTGGTGAGCTTGAACCACCAACCTTGCAGTTCAAATGGCTTTGCAGTCCAGCACATTAACCCACAGTCGACTCATAGTGACTCTGTATAGGGTTTCCGATGCTGTAAGTCTTTATGGGAGCAGAGAGCCTCACCATTCTGTAGAGCAGCTGATAGATCTGAACTGCTGACATTGAGGTTTGCAGCCCAACTCATAACCCGTTAGGCTACCAGAACTACTTATAGGTAGTATGTTGTTTTTACTAAGTGCCAGTGAGTCACTTGACACTAGGGTTTTCCAAGGATCCGTTGATGAGTTTGAACTGCCGACCTTGCAGTTTTACAGGTGCTTCAAAATGATTTTTTTGTTAACTCTTTGCCTAGCTCTGGTTCCCATGTCCACTC
The DNA here is from genome assembly GCF_000296735.1 of Chrysochloris asiatica. NCBI lineage: Eukaryota > Metazoa > Chordata > Mammalia > Afrosoricida > Chrysochloridae > Chrysochloris > Chrysochloris asiatica. The sequence goes on from NW_006408739.1 coordinate 274,246, forward strand.
TAACTTGAAGTTTCCACTGTTTAGGAACATTTTACTTCTGCTGATTCCATGCCTTGGCTGTGGTTTGTTTCATATACAGAGAGCTAGCTAATTGGCAGATGATTCCAACATGTCCATATACAGAAATCTATCTACATGATAGATCCGTCCAACATTTGCATAAACAGGGAGCTAGCAACATGGCAGACGAGTCCAAAATGTCCATATACAGAGAGCTAACTACATGGCAGGTGACTCCAACATGTCCATATACTGAGAGCTAGCCACATGGCAGATGAGTCCAGCATATCCATATACAGAAAGCTAGCTACATGCCAGATATGTCCAACCTGTCCATATACAGAGAGCTAGTTACATGGCACATGAGTGCAACAAGTGAATATACAGAGAGCTAGGTACATGGCAGACGAATCCACAATGTCCATATACAGAGCCGTAGCTACATGGCAGACAAGTCCAATATGTCCATATACAGAGCGCTTGCTACATGTCAGACAAATCCAATAAGTCCATATATGTAGTGCTAAATACATGGTAAACGAGTCCAAAATGTGCATGTACAGAGAACTAGCTACATGGCAAATGAGTCCAACATGTCCATATACTGAGAGCTAGCTGCATGGCAGATTATTCCAACCTGTTCATATACAGAGAGCTAGCTAATTGGCAGATGAGTCCAACTTGTCAATATACAGAGATCTATCTACATGATAGATTCATTGGGAGGGGCCATGATGGCTCTAATAAGAAATACATTGCAACAACACAGAGCAGCAGGAGACCCTATGCTTGAAGAAAGCCCATTGTACTGCAGAGCAGCAATGGGTGCCTTGATGATTTGGCAAAACCTCAAGAGGAAATTTCATGCAGGGACCATGCTGGCTTTGTAGTTTCTTTTTTTAATTCTTTCATTTTAATAAGAATCAATGTTATAATTAATCAGTATTATACCTGTTATTCTGATTTAAGGAATATACACATTTTTTATTTTCATAGTTTGATAATCAGACATTTTATACCAGTTGAAACACTGCCAATATAGAGTTGAGATCATAATCTGGCACCTGTTTTACTTTAATCACAAACAATAGCCATTGAAATAGCTGAACCAAGATGGAGGAAACATGGAGACTGCTAGGGTTATTGTTAGAAGCTTTGTAAGAACTTGAGAAATTTTAATTTTTGGAAATTAGTGATGTATGAAGTTAATTGAAAACATAATTTGTATTTGAGATTACAATTAGGAATTTAGGTCCCTGGGGAGTAGTAGGATATAGAATGTTTAAACAAATCTTAAGAGATTTAGGAATATCTGGACCTAGTTACAGTTGATAAGTTTCAAAGAATAATGAATAGGAGGTTGTGGGTAACAAAATCCTTGTAAAGGTTAACGTGACATTTTTAGAACAAGAAGGTTTGCTTACAGAAATCAGATATTGTCTAAATATGTAAAGGGGAACAAGGAAGATTTTGATGTTTTTAATGTTCTATATTGCAATGATTAAAATGTATGATTTAAAGCACTACTTTGAAAAGAATGATTAATAGATTATTGGTATAGAGTAGTATAAAAGCTATTTGAGAATCTGAAGTAAATGGAGAAGATTCACCATTCATCCAAGACCCATTGATTCTGTGCTTCATTTCTTTGCCAACGCCACATTTCCCTCTAAGGACCCCTAATAAGTTTGTCGAGGCTGATCCACCACAATTCGTCCAACGTTTGCATAAACACAGAGCTAGCACCATGGCAGATGAGTCAAAAAGGCAATATACAGAGAGCTAGCTACATGGCAGATGAGTCCAACATGTCCATATACTAAGAGCTAGCCACATGGCAGATGAGTCCAGCATATCCATATACAGACTAGCTACATGGTAGATATGTGCAACCTGTCCATATACAGAGAGCTAGCTACACGGCAAGTGAGTACAACAAGTGCATGTACAGAGAGCTAGGTACATGGTAGACTAATCCACAATGTCCATATACAGAGCCGTAGCTACCTGGCAGACAAGTCCAACATGTCCATATACAGAAAGCTTGATACATGTCAGACAAATCCAATATGTCCATATACATAGTGCTAAATACATGGTAGACAAGTTCAAAATGTGCATGTACAGAGAACTAGCTACATGGCAAATGAGTCCAACATGTCCATATACTGAGAGCTAGCTAAATGACAGATGAGTCCAACTTGTTCATATACAGAGAGCTGGCTAATTGGCAGATGAGTCCAACATGTCCATATACACAGATCTATCTACCTGATAGATCCGTCCAACATTTACATAAACAGGAAACTAGCAGCATGGCAGACGAGTCAAAAATATCCATATAGAGAGAGCTAGCTTCACGGCAGATGAGCCCAACATCTCCATATACAGAGATCTATCTACATGATAGATCCATCCAACATTTGCATATACAGAGAACTAACTACATAGCAGGTAAGTCTCACATGTCCATATGCTGAGAGCAAGCTACATGACAGAAGAGTCTAAAATGTCCATATACAGAGACTCACCTACATGGCAGACGAGTCCAACATGTCCTTTTACAAAGAGCCATCTACAGGGCAGATAAATCAAACATGTTCATATACAGAGAGCTAGCTATATAGCAGATGATTCCATAATGTCCATATACAGAGAGCTAGCCACATGGCAGACAATCAAAAATTTCCATATACAGACAGCTAGCTACATGGCAGATGATTCTAACATGTCCATATACAGAAACCTAGCTGCATGGCTTATGTGCCCAATATGTCCACATAAAGAGATCTAGATACTTAGCAGATGAGTCCAAAATGTCCATATGCAGAGAGCTAGCTACGTGGTAGACAAGTCCAAAATGTGCATGTACAGAAAGCTAGCTACATGGCAGATGAGTCCCACATGTCCATATAGAGAGAGCTAGTTGCATGGCAGATGAGTCCAACCTGTCCATATACAGAGAGCTGGCTACATGGCAGACAATCCAAAATTTCCATATACAGATGAGTCCAACATGTCCATAGAAAGAGAGCTAGTTGCATGGCAGATGAGTCCAACCAGTCCATATACAGAGAGCTAGCTACATGGCAGATGATTCCAACATGTCCATATACAGAAAACAAGCTACATGGCAGATGTGCCAAACATGTCCACATAAAGAGAGTTAGCTACTTGGTAGACAAGTCCAAAATGTGCATGTACAGAGAGCTAGCTACACAGCTCATGAGTCCAACCTGTTCATATACAGAGAGCTAAGTACATGGTAGATGAGTCCAACATGTCTATATACAGAAAGCTAGCTACATGGCAGATTAGTCCAACATATGCATATACAGAGAGCTAGGTACATGGAAGGCAAATCCAAATTTTGCATATACAGCACACAGCAGCAGTGACAGCAGGTCTGGGATAAAGATGTGGCAGCCTGCTCCACAGTAGTGGGCATACTCTCTTTAAGGTCCCTAGGTGGCGCAATCGGTTTGTGCTCAACTACTAACCTAATGGTTGGTGATTCGAACCCATCCATTGGTACCATGGAAGATGGGCTTGGTGATTGGTGCCCTTTAAAATTACAGCCAAGAAAACACTATGGAGCAGTTCCACTCAACACAGATAGTTGCCCTGCACCAGAATCGAGGGACTGATAACATTTGTTAGGTGCCTCTGAGTTGGTTCCAACTCATAGCAACCCTGGATAGGGAAGACTTTTAAATCTTTGTGGGAGCAGAAAGTCTTATAACAAAGAGTAGAAATCTTTATAATAGAGACATCCATTTGGGTTGATAAGAAGAGAATAAGAAGTGTAGGAAGATACCTGAACTGGATTTTGACACAGTTTCAAACCCTCAGTATAGGTTATAGCATATGACTGATGGTGATGATGATGTTAAATGCAGTCCAGACAGTTGCTACTCATAGCAACTCTGTGTCGCATTTTTGAGGAGCAGCTAGTAGGTTTGAACTACTTACCCTGTTGTTAGCATTTCAGTGCTTATTCTACAGCGTCACATCAGGATAAAGTGGTGATACTATGTATTCTATTTTGAAGTCAGATTCACTGTTATTTCAGAAGTTGTGTTTGTCATATGTATAGAATTTTTTTTTTTTTTACTTCCCCTTCTAGAAAAGCTGCAAAATTGAGGGAGTAGCTATAGTCTGAAGGCATTTCATTTCTTTAAAAACTTTTTATTGTGAATTGGGTGAAGATTTACAAACAAAATCATACACTTTGTTTCATCTCAATTGAAATCCCCTCCATGCAATAACAATTATTCCACTTCTTCCCTGTGGTTCCTATTTCCATCACCTTCCTTCCCCATCCTTTCTCAGCTTTGTCCTTAGTAAATGTTGCCCTTTGTTCCTCTCTATATATTATCTACTGCTTGACTAAAAATTGAGGCACTAGAGTGAATTCTGTTCCAGACCTGGAATGTGGTCAAGGGTCATAGTCTTCAGTTCCTCCAGTCTCTTTCTGATTTTTTTTTTTTTTAATTGAAGGCATTTCAGGATTTAAAAAGGTATGTTTATGAGGTAGATAGTATTATTCCTAAGTTACAGTTTAAGAGCTTACAAGTTATCACTTGCCAGCTAGAGACCCTTGTAAGTTGCTACTGCTAAGATGGTAACCTACCTCATTACCTAGCCCTCGTCCCAGGTCATACCCCATAGAATTATGAATGAAAGCATGCAAAGCTATTCTAACCTCTCTCCCACTTTGTGTCTCTCTAGAGTGGTGACCAATAAGCTGCTGCTTTCCATCATCATCTTACTGGAGCTTGGCATCCTGGGAGGCCTAGTTTATTACAAATTCTTTCACCATCATTAAACTTCTTATAGAGAAGGACTGAACCAGAACTTTGAGCCTGTGAATGAATGATAATTAGGGACATGAGTTGCTGCTGTGGACTAACAGTTCAAGGATTCACTGTACAGCTAAACTGGGAGGAGGGAGGAAAAACAGAAAACTACTTACAACTTGAATAAACATCAACCAGACAAGAATAATATACCAAGGTAAAAAATGCTGTTTATGACTGCTTTAGATTTACACAATACTCCAGTATACTAACATCCTGTGAACTACAAAAAGCATAAAAGTATTATTATTGATCACTAAAATGGAAGCGAAACTCTACAATCATGAGAATACACAAATGTTCTCATTAAGGCGACCGTGACCTGGCCAACCATTTAGTATCTGTTCCCTTCAATACCTCTGGAATGCCCATTGTAACCACCTCGTGGCACACTGAATTTTCTAAATTCTCACACATTCTTTGCTTTCTGATTCATCTGGTGAACTGGGAGTGGGAAGCTGGTCATAGACAATGTGCCCTCCTTCCCTTGTCTGACCAAAACTTGAAGCAATCACATCCACTGCCAGGCCTGCTGTAGTCTTCACCTCCTCCTCTGAAGTAGCCAACTGAGGATTGACTTCAACAAGATCCAGGGCCGACAGCATCCCTAGAAGAACAAAGTATGAAAAAGCTGTCAGTGAGGGTCCTACCAGGACTACACTAATAGGCACTTACAGATAGCATAAGGAAAGGAGCTTTTTAGAAATACGGGATAAAGGAGAGTCCAACCTGCCTGATGGAAAATGTGTGCCATTTCTAATGTGACTAAGAACCTTCCAGAAGTACCTGCTTTGAATTTGGTAAAATATTAAGACTGGAGCAGTCTCCCACTTCTCACTAGCCAGAGCGCTGTTGCCACTTTTGAACTCTTAATGCTGTATTGCTATCTCCTAAGGAACCACACCATGTGCCCTGTAGCGGAGTTACTACTGAAAACCTTAACTGTCACCTCTGCAGGTCTCACCTCTGAAGGCAGGTTCTAATATCTGACACATTCTACATTTCCCAGAAAACTGACCCACTATTTGGTTAAAGGAAGACTCAGTCATACATTGATTATTTAATCTGGATCCCAGTTAACCTTCTGTGAGGGTTTGGTAATTTCAGAAAAGCTGAGTGAAAGTTCTCAGCACTGATCCTTTAGCTTGGAGTGGCTGAAGAGAAAAAACAATTAGAAGAACCTATCTAGGCTTCCTTCCACCCTTCCAACTCTCTACACCCTGTCTGCCAAAAACACAGAGGTCCCACTTTTCTGGGGAAGTGACCTAGTTGGTTATTCTGAGTGAAGTTAATTTACGTCTTAAGAGTCATCTAAAGGCTCTGACCAAGGTGATGTGCAGTTGGCTCTGTTCAATTCTACAATAACAATAGAGAAGCCACTCCTGTGTGAAGCCCTGCCAAAGACAACAGATGGTGTCTGGTGGAAGACCACCTCCTGTGATTGCCCTCAATCTCTGACCAATAGGAGGGAAGGTTTTACAGCATGAAATCTGAAGACACTTTGCTTGCAAAGAACTCAAGCCAGGCTGAGCTTAATAGCACCTCATGCCTAAGTTAAGTGTTCAGATGCTAGTTTTTGAGTACCTCGTGCACCTCTGATGACTGAACTGCCTGAGTGAGAAGCAGAGTGCATTTGAAAGTAGTGAGTCATTTCCCCCAACTAGCACAAGAGCTTTCCTTGGCAATGACAAAGCAGGCGGTGCACCTGTGTGTCAGTAAGACAGGCTCCATGCATGGGTCTGGAGAGGTAGAACTAAGGCTGGATATAGTTCCCTCCTTTGCGTTCTTGGTGACTCCAGCTCTTTGCCCCTGTGTCCCTGCCTAGTGGAGATAATCACAGGAGCCGTAACTAAGAGTAGCCAAGCAGCTGATGCTTTTGTGTGTCATCTTCTACAGACTGAGAAGCCATCAAATCCAATGAAAGTCACCCCCAGTAGCTAGTTTCATTTGTGAGTCCACATCTATGCCCCCAATCAGCAGGAAGTAGTCAGATGAGAACTTGCCTGATTTCCCAAGCATGGAAAACTAACAAAGGGTGAGGGGAATGTTGAAGCCACAGCTGGTTAAAGTGACTCCATCTTGTAATGAGAGAGGTCATTAGTGCTAACCTTCGTCTGTACTTTGCTTTAGGTTCAATAGTTGAAACCCACCCTGAGGGCTACTAGTGTGGTTAATTTAATAAGCATCATGGAATCAGTTCCAACTCATAGTGTCCCTGTGTAGGGTTACTGAGGTCTCTGAGGGAGCAGAAAGCCTCAACTTCTCCCTACGGAGCAACTAGTGGGCTTGAACTGCAGACCTTATGGTTTGCAGCCCAGTGCTTATCATATAGAGCCATCACACTCCCCCAGGGGCTACAGTAGGAATTTAAATAAAAGTTCCTTAAGTTTATGGGAGGAATCAGCACAACTTATGCAGAACACTGTCAGGGAGTCAGTCTTACAGTCCCCTCTGCCTCCAGGTATACAATATACATTAACCTTGCTTGCTTTTACCATTAAAAAGAAAAGTCATCTGAACCATCTAGTATTTGAGAATACAAATATCAGACTATTTAATAGTATGGCCATAAACTTTGGAAAGTCCAACAAACATACCTAATAGTTTATTGATACCTAGTGACTGAATGGTCTCTCTCAAAAATACATGGTGAAGCCCTAATTCCTGCGCTACCTGTGAATGTGATCTTGTTTGGAAATGAGGTCTTTGAAAATGTAACTATTTAACATGAGGTCAGACTAGTGTAGGCTGGGTCCTAATTCAGTGTGAGTGGTATCAAGAAAAAAGGGAAATGGCTATGTGAAGATGAAGGCAGACGTTTGGCGTGATGCTTCTGTAAGAACACCAATCAGAAGCTAGTAGAGAGGCTTGAAGCAATTCCTTTCCGATGGTGTCAACACTGCTGACAGCCTGATTTTGGACTCCTGGTTTTCAAAACTGAGAGAATATATAGTTCTGTTCTGATAAGTCACCCAAGTCTGTGGTATTTCATTACTGCAGCCTTAGAAAACAACTACATACATGATACGTGCAAGTCATCATACCCATCCTTTGCTAGCAGTGTGCAGTTCAGCACTGCAAAAATGCTGTCAGCAGTCATGCTAATGTAGCCTTCCCATTATTCTCTGCACGTGACTCTGATGCGCTGCCACCTCAGATGATTTGTGCTTCAGATATCCAGGGACTAAATTTGTGCTTTCAGCATATCCCAAGAGAAGTAACCAAGAGAGTTTGAGCTATTAAGAAAATATATTTGCGGGTTGTTGTTAAGTGCCATCCAGTCAGTTCTGACTCAGAGCTACACAGTTTCTGAGGAGCAGCTGGTGGGTTTGAACCGCCAACCTAGCTCTCTGTGGTTAGCAGTTCTCCTGTAAATGAGTATAATAAGCACAGTGGCATGAAAGGCTGCCCTTTGCACCCCTCCTGTATCACTTTGATGATTTTTTCTTATGTTTAATAACTCTTTGAGTAGACATAAATGCTTTTTTTTTAATTCAATACAGGCATACCTCAAAGGTAGAGCAATAACATGAGTCACACACATTTTTAAAAACCACCACCACCAAAAACTGCCATCAATATCTAGTTGGTTCCGACTCCTAGTTACCCTTTAGGACAGAGTAAAATTGCTCCTTAGGGTATCCATGTATATGAAAGTTCATGTTTACACTATACTGTAAAGTACAGTGACATTATGAGTAAGTTTGAAATACTGTGTGAATTACCAGAATTTGACACAGAGACATGAAGACAGGCAGTTGTTGGGAAATGGCACCAATAGACTTGCCCAACCCAGGGTTGCCACAAGTCTTCAATTTGTAAAAAAATTTTTTAAAATGTAGTACCTGCAATAAAATGAGGTATGCCTGTATTACCTTAGCATCCATATTTCAGTACAAACCAGGTGGGGACATGCTGCTAACTAGCTACATCACTCAGTAGGTTGGCCATGTAACCTTTAGCTATAATGAAAAATAGAACACTGCCATCGAGTCGATTCCGACTCAGCAGTCCTATAGGGTTTCTGAGATACTAAATCTTCATTCACAGGAACAGCCAGCCTCTTCTTTCTCCCATGGAGCTACTGAGGGGTTTGAACTGCCAACCTTATGGTTAGTTGTCCAGTGCTTATCCTTCAGTGCCACCTTTTTAACTATAACAGTTCAAGCAAAAACAAAGTCTACAATAACATAAACTAGTACAAAAGATCTGCTACATTTACACTTAGATAGCTAGCAGGCTGCAGGGGAATTGTTCCATACCTGTGTTGTGTATTTCCTCAGTGATATACATGCCTTCTCGATAGGTCAGTCCCCCTGCAACAGGGGTTCCTGTAGCTGGAGCCAGTGTAGGGTCAAATGCATCAATATCAAAACTCAGATGGATTGGCCTTTGTCGTCTAGAAAGAATAAAGACAAAACAAGTCATTTGGTTGTGCTTGGGCATTCTTCCCTTTGGCTGGGACTGCTTGGTTTTGCATGAGTTATGTGTAGCTGGTACATTGTTAATACATTTCTAGGTTTCCTATTCCTTAAAATTACTGAGTATCAGAAAATTAGCTTTCTCCATATTACATAGTACTGCTACTTATTCTTCATGCTTCAGACTGACTAGTCCAATTTATATTTCTACATGCATTAGAGACTTAACATTAGCAACTGTCAGGAGAGGTGGAATTCTTCACTTCCATTTGACGTTGGACTCAGATTAAGCTAGATTATAGTTGCTGTCATTGTCTCAGAGTATAACGGCAGCTGAGTTAAATTCTTTGATTTTATGTCTGCAACCTGCTGATTCTAACTTCAGTTCAGCCCAGGTTTCCAGTGGCTAAAACTAACAGTTCGTGTTGTTAAGTGCCCTCGAGTTGATTTCAACTCATAGTGACCCTATATAGGATTTCCAAGGAGCAGCTAATGAGTTTTGAGCCAGCAACCTTGACCTTGCAGTTGAAACCTTGTGGTCCAGTGCCACACCAGGGCTCCAGAACTAGCATACAGCATCCTTATACCAAATAACTAAATTTCTTAAAACCTTAAGAAATGGCATACTCAAAAAGCAAACTCTAATAAATTTTAAAACATCAAAATACTACAAAGCATCTTTTCAGATCACAATAAAATTAGAAATCAACAATAGGAAGATCAAGGAAAAAAATCAAATGCATGCAAATTGAACAACACACCCTGCTTAAAAGCTACCAGGTAATCAAACCAAAAAATGAAACAAGTTCCTTGAGTCAAATGAGAAAAAAAAACACAATCTACCAAAACCTTTAGGACACAGCAAAAGCTTGCTCAGAGGGCAATTGATAGCAATAAAGGCGCATATCCAAATGCAAAAACCAAAATCAGCACTTTAACCAAACACCTCCAACAGTCAGAAAAAAAGCAGAAAAGTAAGTTTATTACCACTAAAAGAAAAGAAATAAAAGGTTAGAGCAGAAACAAATGAAGTACAAAAACAATAGAAACACTCAAGAAGTTGGCTCTTTGAAAGCATTAATAAAATCGACAACAATTGGCAAATCTAACAAAAGGAGAAGATGCATAAATGATACGGATGACGTCACGACAGAAACAATGGAAATAAAAAAAAGGATACTAGCAGTACTATGAAGAATTGTATTCCAACAAACTTGAAAACCTAAAAGAAATGAACCAATTTCTAGAAACACATGACTTACCTAAACTAACACAGGCTGAAGTAGGAAACTTGAACAGGCGTATTAGAAGAATTAAAATCTCCCAACTAAAAAAAGTCCAGACCCAGATGACTTCACTGGTCAGTTCTACCAAACATTCAGAAAAAAGCTGATACCAATTCTACTTAAAATATTCCATGATATAGAAAAGGATGGAAAACTCACGAATTCATTTTATGAAGCAAGCATAACTCTGATACCAAAACCAGGCAGACATCACAAAATTATAGATCAGTATTCCTCATGAACATAGATGCAAAAATCCTAGCAAATGGAATCCAGCAATATATCCAAAAATAATACATTGTGACCAAGTGTGATTCATACCAAGTATGAAGGGATGGTTTAATATTAGAAAAACCATCAACATAATTCACCATATAAAAATAGGGGGAGAAAAAAATCACACGATCATCAACCGTTTCAGAAAAGGCATTTGATAAAATTCAACTTTCATTCCTGATAAAAACACTTAACAAAACAGGAATAAAAGAGAAATACCTCCACATAATTAAGGGCACATACACAAAACCAACAGTAAACATTACTCTGAATAGTGAGAACCTGAAGTCATTCCCCTTGTGAACAGGAACCAAACAAGGATGTCCTTTATTACCACTCCTATTTGATACTGTGCTGGAAGTCTAAGCCAGAGCTATAAAGCACAAAAGGAAAAATAAAGGCATCCAAACTGGCAAAGAAGTAGTAAAACTCTATTTTCAGACGATATCCTGTGCTTCAAAAATTAGTGGAATTTTGTTGATAGTTTCAGCAAAGTAGCAGCATATGTACAAGCTCAACATGCAAAAATTAGTTGAATTCTTTTACACTAATAAAGAGAACTCTGAAAAGGAAATCAAGAAAACAGTATCATTTACAGTGTTGTTATTTAGTGCTGTCAAGTTGGTTTCGCTGTGGTTCTGACAGTGACCCTGTATACATTTCCTGAGGAATGGTTGATGAGCTTGAACCGCCAACTTTGAGGTTCAAACCAACCTTGCAGTCCAGTGCATTAACCCACAGTGTCATACTAGGACTCCACCATCTATAATAATCACCCAAAAGAGTAAATACTTAGGAATAAATCTTAACCATCAAAACAAAAGACCTATACAAAAGAAAATTACAAAAACACTACTACAAGAAACCAAAAAAGACCTGTATAAATGGAGGAATATACCCTGCTTATGGATAGAATGACTTTTAACATTGTGAAAATGTCAACACTACCCAAAGCAATCTATAGATATAATGCTATTCCAATCTAGATTCCAATATTCTTTAAAGAGATGGAAAAATTAAAAAAACTAAGTACTATATATGGAAAGGAAAGAGACTCTGGAAAGCAAAGCATTGTTTTAAAAGAACAAAGTCGAAAGTCTCTCTCAATTCCTGATCTCAAAACCTACCACATAACCACAGAAGCCAAAACAACCTGGTACAGGTACAACGATCAATGGAACAGAGTTGAGAATACAGAAGTAAATCCAACCACCTACAATAAGTTCATCATTGACAAAGGGCCAAAATGCATTAAGTGGGGAAGATATGGTCTCTTCAGTAAACCACAAAATTCGGAGATCCATTTGCAGAAAATTGAAAAAAAGACTCATATCTCACCATATACAAAAAGGATCTCATTGTGGATTATAGGGACTTAGATGTAAAAGCTAGAACTGTACAGATCATCAATGAAAAATATAGGGGCAAACTTAGGAGCTTTAACACACGGCATAAATACACTATTAAATATAACAAATCACACAGCAGATGCCAAAGTAGATGACTGGGACATCCTAAAAATTAAAGACCTATGTGCATCAAAGAATTTCATCAAAAGAGCAAAAGAACCCACAGACTGGAGAAAATATGTTCGGCAATGACATATCTGACAAAGGACTATTCTCCAAACTATAGAACACTTCAACACCTCAACAAGAAGACAAATGATCCAATTGCAAAATGGGCAAAGGACATGAACACACACTTCGTCAAAGAAGACATTCCGGCAGCCAAGAAGCATATGAAGAAATGCTCACAATCATTAGCCATTAGAGAGAGCAAATCAAAACAACAATGAGAGATCATATTACTCCAGTACTAATAGCAAAGTTCAAACAAAACAACAAATACTAGTGAGGGTGTGAGGTGACTGGGACCCTCCTACACTGCTGGTGGGACTGTCAGATGGTGCAACCACTGTGGAAAGTGATACGGCGCTTTTCCAAAAGCTGAAAATGGAAATACCATAAGACCCAGCAATTCCTCTGCTTATCTATACCCTCAAGAAATAAGAGCTGAAACATGAGTAGATGTATGCACACCAATGTTCACTGCAGCACTATTTATAATAGCAAAAAGACGAGGACAGTATGGTTAAACACGGCTACATACACACAATGGAACATTATGTAACATTGAAGAATAATAATCTGCAAAACACCTCATAACATAAGAACCTACAAAATACCTCAAGCTGGTGGGCATTGTTGTTGTTATGTGCTTTGGAGTCAGTTCCAACGTATAGGGAACCCTGTACAGGGTTTCAGAGGCTGTAAATCTTTACAAGAGCAGAAAGCCTCATCTTTCCCCCGTGGAACAGCTGGTAGTTTCGAACTGCTGACCGTGAGATTAGCAGCCCGATTCGTAACCACTATGCTACCAGAGCTCCTTAGAGGGCATTATGCTGAGTGAATTTAGTCAATCACAAAAGGTCAAATACTGCATGAGACCACTGTTATAAAAATTTAAGAAAAGATTTTCCTGCTAAATGAAATAATCTATGACAGTTACAGGACAGGTGGGTGGACAGGCGGGGTGGGGTGGGAGGGTAAAAATTGAGGTCAATACTGTTAACTGATAGTATTTGGAGTGGATTGCAATCATTATTTGCAATTTGTTGAGTGTGGGACTGATGATTTGTTCTGTAAACCTTCATTCAATTCACAATAAAAATTTAAACAAAATAAATGGCATACCACTTGTGGTACCTTGAATTTACTTGGTAAGGATTATTTTTTAACCAACAATCTTAATTCCCATCAACTGACTGAGTGGGACTATGCAAATAAGGTGTACGACTAGGACTCTACGACTAGGAATGGTTAGTTTGCCATCCCTGCAAGGTCTAAAAGGAGCCATCTCAGAAGCAAGAACAGATGATCCCAGGGCCATCAAGAATGAAGAGCATGAAATCCCTACCTAGAAAAGCAGTGACGTGGAGCAACTGCAGGCATCTAGGCCCCTGTGTGCCTACGAGCAGGAGGCTGGCATGCAGAGTGTGCCCTTTGGACATTTACAGACTGAAAAGAGGAGCTTGGTAACACTTGCCCAAGCAGAGCAGAGGCCTCAAGGCCACATGGCTGAGAGGCCTAAGGTAAGAATGAGGTGTGCCTGCAGTATGGCAGACAAGAGGTGTTCCTGTCTGGAAATCTGTTGCATCCTGAGTTGTCTCTGACCCCATAATAGTGAGTATTATTATGAGTTCTGTGGAGCCATTCAATAGATTGCTGAATCCAGATGTGAGGCAGAGAGTACTGTGGGAAGAATGGTTGATGTCAGAATAGAATAAAGGTTGTGGGAAGGAAGCATGTCTGACTTTCATTTCATAGGCATCAGCCATTGGCTGATACTGAGTTTGATTTTCCTTATCCCTTGAGAAGCCTGAGGAAGTTAGACATGCCCTTCACATGGTTTTTGCATACCAAAGGCAATTGTGACAGTAATCATCCAGACACACAAACTCAGTATTAGAAAAAGTATGGTTTAAAGAAAAGCTGTTCTCAAGAGACTGGCAAATGTGTGCTGTCCATTGGGAGTTGATTGTATTCCCTTTGGGACCTCAAAGTAAACGACAGTGTTGTAATTACTTACTGGCCAATCAGCTGATCGAAGGTCTGTTCCATGACTTTCTGGATTCCAAGGCGATCAACATCCCTCATAGAAAAATACTGGATATCATAGTTCTTTAAAATAAAACTGTAAGATATAAAGGAAGGACTCCTTAGGTTCAAAAGCATTTTTACAAATGCATGTTTCAGATGGCAACAGGTTAAGTTCTGCACCAGCCTTTCAAATGGAACATAAGTGGCTAAAATAGGCCCACTTACTGTTCAGGAGGGTCCACATCTCTCAGACCAATATACACAATATCTGGGGAAGAGATGCAAGGTTTGAGCCAGGAAAATCCTGGGAGTTGTGGTACCTATGAAAAGAAGAATGAAGAGAATAAAAATTTGTGGTCTTATCAGTGTATGCATTCTGCTTTCTCCTACCCACAGGGTATGTTTACAGCAACATTTCATCTTGAAAAGAACAGATACAAATGGAAATGGTACAGAAGGGCAGCTGAATATCACAGTATTGGTTTGCCAAGATGAACACAAAAATCCCTTCTCCTAAAGTAGTCTCAGTTTCTCATTAACTTATCTAAATAACAGGAATATTGCTAATAAGCCATTTTCCACTTCTTTGCACATTATAGACTTGCTTACAGATTAGTTCTCGAAGTATAACCCAGTTGCGTTCTCAAGTTGCTGACAGCCAGAACACAGATCCTGCCAAAAGAATAACCTTTGTACTGTTCTTTTTAACTTGGTCCCTGACTGAGGAGAAGAAAATTCAAGCTCTAGTCTATGCCTGGCATGGACTCCTATGTCTGTGTCTTCTGCACAAATTAGGAAAATATTACCCAGAGGTAATCATGGGTTTCCTTGTTTTCTAGACCAATGGGTCTGAGTGTGCCCAGGCAGCCTTTATGATGTGTGTCCATAGTAACTAGTCAATACCCATCACCACCTTACTTTCTTACCAGACTATATGTTCTCCTGAGAGCAGGGACCATCACCTAAAACCCTAACATCTAGCAGACTGACCTTATGTCTGATAACAAATGAAGGAATGGTAAGCCTTTCTACCACCATCCTTCACAGAAATCTTACTGATAGCCCAATATAACACCTGAATGCCATTCATCGTTCTTGTCACTTCAGCAGACTGACCTTGTTCTGCAGTTCTCTGAGAAGGAATGAAACTGGCTGTCCATGGAGATTTCCAGATGAAGTGGTTAGAGGTGTGTTGATGTCAGCATGGGCATCAACCCATATGACACACAGGTCTGGGCAGTGCCGGGTGTGGCCACTAATGGTTCCAATGGCCAGGCTGTAAAGAACACAGTAACATTCAAGGCCCTCTGTTTGACAAACATCACCAGCAACAAATATCTGCAGCCAATGCGGCTCACACTCTGTCCCCAGGGCAAAGTCGAGCCATCCATCATCCCAGGAACTGCACTTCCCACAGACCAACCTTGGTTTACACAGAGAAATAGGAGGCTCTTAGGGTTCAAAGCTGACAACTGATTATCCCTGAAGTGTGGCGGATGTCACTGCTGCCCCACTCATATCCATTAGCCCTGGTCCCATGCAGGACCTCCAGTATTTGTTCAATGAAATGAAACCCAGTAAAGTAACACTGCCTAGTCCTCTGCCAACCTCACAATCATTATGTTTGAGTCCATTATTGCTGCCACTTTGTCAATCCATCTTTCTGAGGTTATTCCTCTTTTTTCTTGACCCTTTATCAAGCATGATGCCCTTTTGCAGGGACTGGTCCCTCCTGGTGTACTACTACTTGAGATGAAATCTTGCCATCCTCACTTCTAAGAAGCATTCTGGCTGCACTTGGCAGCATTTCTTCTTCAGTCTTTCACTGTCCAGTGTTCACACGCATATGAGGCAAGTGAAAATACCATGGTTTTGATCTGGCACACCTTAGTCCTCAAAGTAACATCTTTGCTTTTCAACACTTTCAAGAGGTCTTTTGCAGATCTGACTAATGCAATATGTCACATGATTTTGCGGCTGCTTCCATGGGGGTTGACTGTGGATCTAAGTAAAACGGAATCCTAAATTTCCATATTTTCTCCTTTTATCATGATGTTGCTTATTTGTTCAGTTGTGAGGGTGGTGGTGTTTTTTTATGTTGGTGTGTAAACCTTACTGAAGGCTGGGTTTTTATCTTCATCAGTAAGTGCTTCAAGTCTGCTTCATTTTTCAGCAGGGTTGTGTCATCTAAGTATCGTAGGTTGTTAATAAATCTTGTTCCAATGGTGTTGCACTCTTCACACACACCAGATTCTAGCACGATTTGCTTAGCATACAGAGGAGTCAGTATGGTTTTTCCTGATTTAAAACCATTCAACAGCCCCTTGTTCTTGATCTGTGTACAGTTTCCTCACGAGCATAACTAAATGTTCTGGAATATCCATTCTTCACAATGTTAATCCATAATTTGTTATGATCCACAAATCAAAGGCCTTTGTGAAATCAATAAAACAGGTAAATATCTTTCTGGTATTCTCTGCTTCCAACCAAGATTCATCTGATGTCATCAGTGATCTATTCACATCCTCTTCTTGAGTCCAGCATGAATTTCTGGCAGTTCCCTGTTGGTATACTGCCATAATTGTCTTCAGCAAAATGTTACTTTAGTGTGACAGTGATGATATTTTTTGATAACTTCC
>NW_006408739.1:291429-304388 GCF_000296735.1 Chrysochloris asiatica
TTTCCTGGTATAGACCATTGGCAGCATGCCAGGAAATTTCTTTGAGTGATAGTACAGTAGTAAATTAAGTCAGAATACTAGAGTTTTAATTCTGGAGTGCTGTGGAACCTAATTAGGACAAGCCACCTAATTTCTCTAGACTTCGGTTTCCTTTTCTATATTAATGTTGTTGTTGTAAGTGCCATCTAGTTGGTTCCGACTCATTCAAACCCTGTATAGGGTTTCTGAGGAATAGCTAGTGGGTGTGAACCGCTGACATTTCAGTTCAAACAAACTAGTGCATTATCCTGCAATTCTACACCAGGACTCCATAAGATAGGAACAATATTTGGGTCTAAAAAATATTAATACTTGGTATGTTTAAATCAAAGTTGGTTTGATGATTCAGATGAATAGGGTATAGTACACTATGCCTCTTCCTTTAAAATGATTAGTAGCTGTTTCAAGTTCTACACTCGTCCCTTCCTTTCTAGACTCTCCATACTGCCTACTTTTTGCAGTGAGCAGTGACAGGGCTGCAGTATAGTTAGCTACTACAAACCAAAAAAATCAAGGCCTGTGGTAGCCACAGTGATAAAAAGTTCCCAACAAAGGAGATCTGATCAGACTTCATCAGAAGAATGAACTTCCAGAAACAGCACTGAGCTAGGAGACAAGAGACCTTCCTTCTGACTCATTTCATTAAATCTTAGTAGAGAACCTAGTACTGACCACTCTCATATTCTATCTGAATTTTCTTCCTAATAAGGCGGCTACCTGCCTCAGGTTTTAACAACAAAAAATATTTAACTTCTATTAATGGGAAAGGGAGTTAATAACCATAGGGGTCACAGTGACTTTGAATTCCAGCTTTACCACTTCCTGGTTCTCAACTTATGATTAAGTTATTTGACCTTGGTGTTCTGAGCAATAAATTAAGATAAACCATATCTAACTCATGGCATTGTCAGGAAGATTAGCTAAGGATTCCGAGTATTTTAATGCCCTTTCTCTTCCACAAAAACCTTTTTAACTTGGCTCAAATCATATTCCTCTGTGAAATCGGACTGCTGTAACCAGTCATCACTCTAAATCTTACAGAATTCTGGGGTTTTTTCCCCCATTCCTTGCATTTTACTTCATCTAAGGAGCTCTGGTAGCAAAGTGGTTATGAGTCGGGCTGCTAACCTCAAGGTCAGCATTTTGAAACTACCAGCTGCTCCACGGGAAAAAGATGAGGCTTTCTGCTCCCGTAAAGATTTACAGCCTCGGAAACCCTGTTCAGGGTCACTATGGGTCAGAACCAACTCGACAGCACTTAACAACAACAAAAGATTTACAGCCTCAGAAACCCTGTTCAGGGTCACTATGAGTTGGAACCGACTCCACAGCACATAACCGCCACCACCAGTCCTAATAGACCACAGATTGCTGAAAGCAGGGATTTCATCTTGCTTTGTATATCCACAACCCCTAGCACAACTGAGAAGGTATCAGAAAATGCTCATCGAAGGACTAACTGTATAGTCACCTAAGGCCCACAGTGTACAGGCAAGCAGGAAATGTACTCACAAGCCAAGGCAGGAAGGTGGAGATCTCTAACAAACTTGTTAGCAGAAATACTACCAAAAATGCCCAATCGATGGATCCTTCTAATTCTTCAAAATTGTATAATGAAATTCATTAAGATAGTTTCTGAAGAAAACTTTTCAAGAGCTAATAAGCATGAAACACATGGTGCCTAAAAGCCTTGTTTGGCCTGCTTTAGTGCTTGCTGTATTGGAATGTACATGTCCTCCTAATAGACAACATGTTGCACAAAGAAAACCACATGTGCCTCCAGCAGCTTGTGATTTCAGACACAAACATGCTGTTATTGACATACATCATACCCTAAAAATTCTCCAGGTATAGAAACCAAGACAAAAATGCTAAATGAGTAATTCAAAGCACCCTTGAACCCAGCCTCTCTACTACCCTTGTCTCCTAGCTTACCTGTGATCTCCTCCCACCGTGATGCACTTGTGGCCATCTGACACAGCCCTACTAACCACCTCAGCCAGTTCCTGGTTGGCAAGGCCCACTGAGCGTGGATTCACTATCAGGTTGTTGTAGAGCTCATCTTTAGGAACTTGTGTAAAACTCATATCTCCAAAATCTTTTATATGGCAGCCTAGAAACAAATGAAGGATAATAAGATTAATTATGTGAGCTGTCCCAACTCTTAAATTCAAGCCTCAACTTGCAACATTGAAAAATTCTACGGGAAAAATACTGAATGGTACAGAAAGCATCAAAAGACAATGGAAAGAATAAAGAGTTACTGTACCAAAAAGAAGCAGTCAATGTTTAACCATGTAAAGAGGTAGCATGTGATTAAGAGTTGATGGTACTGAAGGAAGAAGTCCAAGAAGCACTGAAGGCACTGGCAAAAACCTGGAAACAATTTGTATTCCAGAAATTGACAGCATCTTTCAACAGACTGATGCAGCTCTGGAGACACTCACTCATCTATGCCAAGACATTTGGAAGACAGCTACCCAGTCAAACAATTGGAAGAGATCCATATTTGTGCCCATTCCAAAGAGAGGTGCCCAAATGGAATACAGAAATCACTGAACAGTATCATTAATATCATGCAAGTAAAATTTTGCTAAACATAATTCAAAAATGACTTTAACAGTAGATCGACAGAGTACTTCCAGAAAGTCAAACTAGATTCAGAAGAGGATATGGAATTATAGATATTAATTGCTGATACCAGATGGATCTTGGTTAAAAAAGAATACCAGAAAGATGTTTGTTGTTGTTGTTGTTAAGTACCGTTAAATCAGTTCCAGTTCATAGCAACCCTTTTTAGTATTTTGAGGAGCGGCTGGTGAGTTTGAACTGCTGACCTTGCAATTAAATGACCTAGTAGTCCACACCAAAGGACTCCTTTCACCATACTTACATTGTTCAGTCTGTATGTGGAGAAGCTGGATTATATGAAGAAGATCATGGCATCAAGATTGGAGAAAGACTCATTAATAACCTGTGATATGCAGATGATACAACCTTGCTTGCTGAAAGCGAAGCCTTAAAATACTTACTGATGAAGATCAAAGACTACAACCTGTAGTATGAATTGCACCTCAATGTTAAGAAAAAAAAAAAAAAAAAATCCTCACAACTGGACCAATAAATAATATCATGAAAAATGGAGAAACACTCATGGAAGCAGCAATCAAAAAAAATCAAACAATATATTGCATTAGGCAAATCAGCTGCACAAGACCTCTTTAAAGTATTAAAGAGTATAGTTGTCAGTTTGAGGACTAAGGTGCACCTGACCCAAGTCATGGTATTTTCAATTGCCTTATGTGCATGGTATTTTCAATAACCTCATATGGATGAAAAAGCTGGGCAGTGAATAAGGAAGATCGTAGAAGAATTGATGCCTTTGAGCTGTGGTGTTGGAGGAGAATATTAAAAGTGCCATGGACTGTCAAAAGAACCAATAGATCTGTTTTGGAAGAAGTGCAGCCAGAGTGCTCCTTGGAGGCCAGGATGGCTAAGTTTCGTCTCCCATACTTTGGACATACTGTCAGGAGGGAACAGTCGCTGGAGAACGATGTCATGCCGGGTAAGATGGAGGGTCAGAGAAAAAGAGGAAGATCCCCAACGAGCTGGATCAGCCAGGTGGCATCATTGATGGTGTCAAGTGTGGCAGCGGTAGTGAGGTTGGCCCAGGATCGGACATTTTTCGTTCTGCTGTGCATAGAGTCGCTATGAGTCGGTTCAGACTCAATGGCACCTGACAACAACAATGTGAATGTGAAACTTGGGCAATGAATAAGACTATAGAAGAATTGATGCATTTGAGTAATGGTGCTGGAGATAAATATTAAAAGTAGCATGGATTGCCAGAAAAACAAACAAATTTATGTTGGAAGAAGTACAGCCAGAATATTCCTAAAAAGTCAGGATGGTAAGACTTCATTTCTCATATTTTGGGCAATGTTTCATTCAGTTGTACATAGGGTTGCTGAGTCGGAACTGATTCAATGGTCCCTAACAACAACAAGAATCCCAATTCTTACTATGCTAAGCCACAAATAATAAACTATGACAAAGTACACATAATAATTTTGTCACCAAAGGTAAAATTTTAAATGTCATATGACTGTGTGGCAGGATTATCTCAGTCCTCGTTGTGATCACGGGAAGCTGAGAATTCTGAGCACCATTCTACTGATGCCAGTAGCCAGGAAATGCAGGTCCAGCATATGTTCAGAACAAAATGGGAACTGATTTTGGTGGATAGCAGAGGGCAGAATCTGCCATATGACATTTGATCAATTCTGCCATAACCTTTAAGTGATTATCACCTCAAAATATTAAAGCTTAAGTTGCCCTTGTTGTTGTTGTTAAGTGCTGTCGAGTTGGTTTCTATTCATAGCAACTCTATATAGGGTTTCTGAGAAGCAACTAGTGAGTTTGAATTGACAACCTTGCGGTTCTAAACCGACTTTGCAGTCCAGTGTATTAACCAACAGCGCCACAACAGGACTCCCTAGTTAGCCTTGTTGTCGTCAAGTCTGTTCCAAGCCATAGCGACCCTGCATAGGGTTTCCAAGGAGCAGCTGGTGAGCTTGAACCAGTGACCTTGTGGTTCAAACTGACTTTTCAGTCCAGCGCCTAGGTAACACCAGTTACCCTAGGATTGCCATTTTCTATTTTTAACTATTCTAACTATTCTAATTAATTACAGCACTGAACCAGTAAATCCCATCCTGATGTAGCCTCGTAGGAGCATTTTTTGTAGCTAATGGTATAGGACTGGAGGATAATGTGCTGCAAGGTCAGTTTGAGCTGCAAGGCTGGTGCTTCAAACCTACCAGCCGCTCATTAAGTTTCTGCTCATCAGAAACCCTATACACTTAAAAATAACAGCAATGCCCACTATGCCAGCAGTATTGGAGCCCCCAGAGGACTATAGACTAAACTCAGGACTGGTTTCTAAGGGACAAACAAGGGCTGAAAGAAAATGGACATGGCATGGTTGCAAGCAGTTAAGCAAGTGAATAGTGGAACAATATGATACAAGATTGTAGAAAACACGAATGACAACCTACAGACCAGAGTTTTTGAGGTAAGTGGGGAGATTGATGGGAGGTTAATCTATACAAAGCAAGCTGAACTGGTTAATACTGAAGTTGTTACTTTTATCAGAGTGTGGTGGCACTTAATTCTCATTCAAAGGGCAGGAGAAATGGTCTAATTATGAATCTCAGAGTTTCAGGAAAAACTGAAGAGAACAACTATTGCAATTTATAAGAGATCTCTGCCCATCATACTTGAGGAACTGTCCCTTTGTCCTTTACTCTGTCCTTCAGATCAACTCATCTGCAAATCCAGGTCAGATGAGTCTGCTTCATTATTGCTCTTTCCTCAAGACGGCACTGTAGTATACAAGAGGAACCTGAAACTCTGAGGAATCTCTTAGGTCAAATAACTAGAAACCATTTGAAAGGACTCTCGTTTTCCATTTGCACTGACAAAAAGCAAACTTCTTGTACATTGGCCCAAGTTGCTTTTTTCCTCCCCAGTGCTTGTGATAAAAACAGTCTCTCTCACTTGATCTTTTAGGTCCAGATGTTACCTTTGGTCTTGAGAAACCTCTCCTGGCTCCAGTAAAGTGGAACGAAAGAACCCATGTGAATCAACAGGATGATGCAACCAAGCAATAGAGAAGAACTCAGAACAGCCCTATGCACTTGGAGTTCAGGGCCCTGATCATTAGTGAATGAATGCTCGAAAGAAGCCAGTGACCAGAAAGAAGGAAATGGAGCATGGTAGTTGGCTCCACATAGCATGATGTACGTGGTAGCTAGCCTGCTTTACAGATATCCGCAAATCCCCATGCCCTCTGCTCTGCTAGCATTCCTACCCACACTGAGCAGAGGAGGACACCACCGCTCTCCAGAGTTAAATAGCTCCAACTGTAATAGCTGTTTTAGAGCATGCTTGAAACACTTTTGTTAGAAACTGACATGACCAGGTGTTTTTCAGGAGCGTCAACACACCCCACTGCCCCTACTGCCCTGACTTCTGCTTATTGATGGCCCCATCTCTACTAGCAAAGTTTTCAGCAACTCAGGAGGAGAAGACTGAAAGAAGACTCCATAAGTGGTCCACTGGCAGAAAAAGAGAGTTGGAGAAAAGAAGCCCTTTCAAATTGTCTCTGAATAGGATTGAAATGTTTATGACTTCAGGATCAAATCAGTAAAACATGAAAAAAAACTAAGATTGTGAGATCTCTGTTGATGCTGAGAAAGTACTAATAGCTTTTTAAGTTACACAGTCAAATCATATGTGGCAGTTTTGTTGCTGTTGTTGGTATATGCCGTGGAGTCGGTTAAACTCATAGCGACCCTATATAGGGTTACCAAGGAGCAGCTGGGGTTTGAACTACTGATCTTGTAGTCCAGTGCATTATTCTACAGTGCCACACCAGCCCCAGGCAAAGAGAATTCCCAGTATTTGGAAGGAATGTACCTGCTAATTCCTAGAACCTCAGCTGTACCAGTGTGTTCAAGCCCTAATTTCATCGTGACCCTTGACGTGAGTTCAGGTGGCATCTTAAGTACTCCACAATCATTTTGTTCCCCCTAAATTTTCTTTTACCCTACACACTACAAAAAGTTGAACTGCCAAAAGTGCTGGGGAAGTAGAATGCGTGGCTTTGCCCTCAGGCAGAATGTATTTGAAAGTACATTAAAATCACTTCCAGTCAGCCCAGAAAGGGGTAGTCTCCCTCTAGGGACTTGCCTGCGTGCACCCCTTAATAGAAATTGGGGTACCAGGGTTGCATGGTTATGAATGATACCATGACTGTCCGAAGGCCTCATAGCCAATCCTGTAAACTTTTCTAATCTGCAATAGTACCCGGCCCAGTTCTGTAGGCCAGCCTGAGGCTGGGAGTAACAGATGTGCTGCTAGTCCGGTTCTGTGAAGAAATCTCTGTTCTCTGTGGTCACCAGTACGGTCTCCGAACGATGATACCCCTCATCCAGATGATGTTTCTTTGTTTTGTCTTCATCTTGTTTACGACTTATTAAAGGGATCTATATAAGGTGCTCTGGTAGCGTAGTGGTTATGAATCGGGCTGTGAACCTCAAGGTCAGCAGTTCGAAACTACCAGCTGTTCTGCGGGAGAAAGATGAGGCTTTGAGTCGCTATGACTCGCTATGAGTCAGAACTTACTCCACAGCACACAGCCACACAGCCACAAGCACCTCTAGATCAATGTGCTGTGAGCCAGCTCAGGCTTTCTCAGACAGACTGTGTCAGCTGACAGCACCTTAGCCCCAGAGTTCCAGGACTGACAAGGTAAGAAACCAAGAGTAGGTTTCTTAGGCTGTTCTCCATAACAAGATCAAGACTGTCAATCTTCAGAGCAAAATTGTCTCTGACAACATTTTGACAAGACTACAAGCTATTCTAGTATCTAATCACAGGAAGATATGGTACCATTCCCAGGAGATAAAGTTCTTTATAACCTGTGATTTTTGTTGTTTAGTTATTCTTTACATGCTACTTTGTTCCATGATGGTGTAGCAGGTTACGTATTGGACTGCTAACTGCAAGGTCAGTGGTTCAAACACACAGGCCGCTCTGGAAGAAAGACGAGGCTGTCTGCTCCTTTAAAGATTTACAGCTTTGGAAACCCTACAGGGCAGGTCTGCTCTGTTCTATGGGGTTGCTATGAATTGGAATCCGCTCAGTGGAGTGGGTTTTGAAGTTGTTCAAGAAAGGACATCAGGGCTGGGGACAACAGACATGCCAGTCATACCCGTGACATGTAGCTTTTCCTGCCCTAGAACTTCGGCTGCTCTGACATCCTGGTGAGTCTACAGAAGGAACCTCAAACTAGACAGACTACAATCCACACTACTGGGGGCTGAGAGTATCCACAGATGGCCACAGTACCTTACTAAATGCAAAGCAACAAATCTCTGTCCTCTGATCCTAACTTCCTACCCAGTAGGACCCTACCCAGAGAAGCGGCAATGCCAGAGATGGAAGCAGAGATGATGACTTGGAGAGATGGAGCAGCTGAAGACTCTAGACTCATGGAGGGAGAGGGTCTGTGTGCTGGTAGCCAGGGGGCAGGGTGTGCCCTTTGGCTGTTTGAATGAAATGTACTGATGTTCCCCCATGTAAACTATCACTCAATTCATAATAAAAACTTAAAGTCAGTTCTGACTCATAGTGAACCTGTATAGGGTTTCTGACGAGTAACTGGTGGGTTTGAACAGTCAGCCTTGTGGTTCAAACTGACTTTTCAGTTGAGGACTCCTTAATACATATAAGTGTGTAATTAGTAAAGCGATCTGTATAAGATAGATTTGAATAAGGAGTTTCCTAATCATTTCTTTTGTCTTCTGTTGATGTGTTTTCAGTTATGTTTGATAGTGTATTTATGCCATGTATCAGACTGTCTAAGTTAGTCTCTATTTTTTCATTGATGATTTTTTTCCACTTTTTATTGAGTAAAAGTTTACAGAGCATATCATCAGTTTTACATTCAATAAACCATATATTTTGCTTCATTACATGGTTACAATCCCCTCCATGTACCAATATTTAACAGTATTTACATAGCAGTATTTACAGGACGGTGGGTGGAGTCCTTGTGTGGCGCTGTGGGTTAATGCGCCAGACTGCAAGGCCATTTGAACTGCAAGGTTGGTGGTTCAAGCTCACCAGCTGCCCCTCAGAAACCCTATACAGGGTTGCTATGGGTCAGAACCAACTCAATGACACTTAACAACAACATCTATTTACTTTAACTATTGCATTCCTTCCTGTGTCTCCCGCTACCTATGCTAATATATTTATAATTCTCCTTCCCACTCACCCCCGTAACCATCATAGATGGTTTCTTTTATCAAGAAAACCTTTTTTCAAACTTTTCAAAACACTGGTCTCATACAGTATTTGTCCTTTAATGACTGACTAATTTCACTCAGCATAATGTCTTCAGGTTCATCCATGTTGTGAGGTGTTTCACAGATTCATCATTCTTCGACGTTTTGTAGTATTCCATTGTATTATGCATCAAAGTTTGTTCAACCATTCTTCTGCTGATGGGCATTTAGGCTGTCTCCATCTTTTTGATATGTCTCTTATAGACAAAATTGAAGGACCTTGTTTTCTTATCCATTCTGCTCAGTATGTCTCTTGACTAGTGCATGTAATCCAATTACATTCAGTATAATTATCAATGGATATGAATCGACTGCTACCATTTTTCTGTGTGTTTTTTGTGGTGCTGCTGGATTTTTTTTGTTGTTCCATATAATTTTCTATGCAGCATTCATTTTGTTTGTGAGTTTTCATATTTCAATGGATGAGGCATCTTTTGTGATTTTTCTCTCCACCCTCCCTTCCCCCCACCCCCCTTAAAACTGATGGTGTAACCAGCAATAACAGCAAAGTTCAAAAAAGTTGTTGTTCCTGTGAAGTGCCATCAAAAAAGTGGAGGACAATCAAGGATGTGGAGAGACTGGGACCCTCCTACATTGTTGGTGGGACTGTAAAATGATCCAACCACTCTGGAAAACAGTATAGTACTTCCTCAGAAAGTCAGAAATAGAAATACTTTGTGATCCAGAAATTTCTCTATTTGGTATTTACCCACAAGAAATACGAGCCACAAGACGAGTAGATATAAGCACACCAATGTTCACAGCAGCACTATTCACAATAGCAAAAAGATGGAGACAGCCTAAGTGCCCATCAGAGGAAGAATGGATAAACAAACTTTGGTACATAACACACAATGGAATATTATGCTACCTTGAAGAATAACAAGGAAGCTGGAAACCACCACATAACATAGATGAACCTTGACGACATTATGCTGAGTGAAATTAGTCAGTCACAAAACTACAAGTATTGCATAAGACCATTATTGTAAAAGCTTAAGAAAAAATACCTACACTAAAAGGAAAAAAAACTGATGGTGTAACCTAAGACATCCACAAACATGTCTGTATTATGACTGTCATTTTGAAGAAAGGAAAAAAACTGAATTTTGGGTGAGAAATAGCTAACAAGCATTGTTCTTGTTGTTGAGTAAGTCACTCAATTGCAACTCACAGGTGGTGGGTTTGAACTGCTGACCTTGAGGTTGGCAGTGCAGGGCTGATCCTACAGCACCATACACCACACCAGGACTCCAGCAAACAAATTTAGGCCCACTGATTTCTCACTAAAATGAGTCCCAGAGTCCAGCTGTTACACACAGTTCCTATTTTCTACATTGCTGACGGGAGAGCATGAAAAGGCAAGGCCCACTGTATCTTGAAACACCAATTCTCAGAAAGCCCTAACCACAGAGCCACACCCAGCAGTGAAGCAATGCTTGGGTCACAAAGGAAGGTGTTTTCTTCTCCTATTCAGTGGTTCATAGTTCTTGGCAGTGGAGAGCAGGGGAGAAACACAGCTGCTATGAGTTAAGGCTGATTCAACAGCATGTAACAACAGCAGCATCTATCTAAAGTAACTAAAAGTTATCCTTACTTCTGAAAGTGATCCATCACTAGATTCTCATGTCTTGGTTAAAAACAAACGTTTCAAAAAGGAGATAATAACTGGCTACTATAACCTACTAACATCTAGCATGAATATAGTTATCAGCTAGTAGCCCTTCACTTTGTCAAGATTCAATAAAGTCCAATGATATATGACACATTAAAAAATCTGGGCACCAAGTGGCTTCTGAGTAGCCAGTTACTTTGAGAAAAAAGATACTTATGTGGGAGAAATCCCATGAGTCAAGATGTGAATGAACTAACTGGAGGAAGCTGTGGTGCTCGGTCCCCATTCTTCCTTCAACAAAAATGTACTGTGTACTTACTGTGTGTCTGGGACTTTCTGAGTCCAGAGATAGAGAGGTAAGGTACGGTTTGTAGCCTTCTAGGAGCTCACAGCATGGCAAGGAAAGAGATAGGAACAGAGAAGCCCAGCCCAGTGCTAATAACAGTTATCTTGTGCCCTGTGTGGTGGGAAGAGAGGAAAGGTGTTGACTCAGAGCCAGAAGGACTTGTCAGAGGAGTCAATGTCTGAGTCTTAAAGTCATTAGCCAGGCAAAAAAGGGAGGGACGGCTTACCAAGCAAGAAAGACAGAGTACCTTTAGCCATATTGAACAGTTCAGAGTTCTCCTGAGCCTAGGGTGCCTTCAGGAAGACTGTTGGAGACATGAGGCAAGAGAAGGGAGCAGGGACCAGAACCAAAATGCATCAGGAAGCACTAAAATTTCAAGTCAAGAAATGGCAAATCAAATCTACATTTTAAGTTTAGTGTTCTGGGAGAAGTGTGAAATGGACTGGCCTAGTGTTTTGGAAGAAGTGTAGCCAGAGTGCTCCTTAGAGGCCAAGATGGCCAAACTTCGTCTCTCATACTTCGGACATATTGTCAGGAAGGACCAGTCGCTGGAGAAGGATATCATGTTTGGTAAGGTGGAGGGTCAGAGAAAAACAGGAAGACCCCCAATGAGAGGGATTGGCCAAGTGGCAGCATGGATGGACTCAAGCGTGGCAACAATAGTGAGGTTGGCCCAGGATCGGACAGTGTTTCGTTCTGTTGTGCACAAGGTTGCTATGGGTTGGTACCGACTTGATGGTACCTAACAACAACAGAGGAGTCCTGGTGTGGTGCTGTAGGATAAGTACTCCACCACAAGGTCAGTTTGAATCACAAGGTCAGAGGCTCAAACACCCAGCTGCTCCTCGGAAACCCTATTATTGAGTAATACATTATGAGTCGGAACTAATTTGATGGTACTAAACAACAACTACAAGAACATGAAGTTGTAAAATTAAGGCAGTGGGAGAGAGGCACTTGGGGTAAAGACAAAAGATCTGCCTTCCAAGTGTCTGGTTCTGCTACCAGCAAAGATGGACAACGCAGGGGGAAGGGAGTTAGAGAAGGCAGCAAGACGTTCAGTTTTGGAAATGTTGGCGATGAGTTGTTAGAGACTACTTTGGACATATTGTCCGGAGGAAACAATCGCTGGAGAAGGATGTCATGCTGGGTAGGGTGGAGGGTCAGAGAGGAGGAGGAAGACCCCCAGCGAGATGGATCAGCCAGGTGGCATCACTGATGCACTCAAGTGTGGCAGCGGTAGTGAGGTTGGCCCAGGATCGGACATTGTTTCGTTCTGCTGTGCATGGGGTCGCTATGAGTCGGTTCCGACTTGATGGCACCTGACAACAACAACAACAAATTATGGATTCAACTGTGTTCCCCCAAAATGTATTGGAATCCTAGCATCCCTATACCTGTAGGTGTATTCCATTTAGGGACAGGATATTGTAAGGTCGTATCAATGTGGGGTGTATCTTAAGCCTAAACACTGTTGAGATATAAAAAGCAGATTAAGCACAGAGGAACTAAAGGACAAAGGGAGAAAGATAGATGCCACTTGGAGATCACCAAGCACCCAAGGAATGCTGGGGCTCCAGATGCTGACACAAGAGCTGACAGAGGAAGCCTTCCCCTAGAAACGGTGTCCTGAATTCAAACTTCCAGAATCCTGAACTGAAAAATAAATTCCTGTTTTTTTTTTAACTACCACAGTATTTCTGCAAGAGCAGCCCCAGCTAAGGAGACTATCGTGTTGAAAATACATGGGACCAAGTTAGTGGATCAATTCTAGGCAGTAATCAATGCTGATAGCATCACTTCTGAAGGGATGTACACCATCACTTAGGAAGCAGTTTTGTCAAAATAAATAAAAATTTAACTTGAATCTGTCCAGGGCTCTAGATCAAATTACCAGCTTAAAGGAAATATGTGAAACAAAGGAAGATGTCATACTACACTATGCAAGGAAGGAAAAAACATATATCTATAAAGAGAGGGACCTATCAGTTAAAGGACTTAAGAGATATCAATCACTATGGTGTGGTGCTGTAGGATAAGCACT
>NW_006408739.1:308419-309175 GCF_000296735.1 Chrysochloris asiatica
TTGTTGTTGGCGGAGCTCTCTGCCATACGTCCACCCGATCTGCCATCTTGTTTGTTGTCCCCAATTCAAACATTTTTTTTAAAAAAGTGTAAGTCAATTGGGCAACGTTAACATTGATGGGATAGTTAACATTAACTTAAGTATTTTAGGTGTGATGATAATATTGTGGTTATGTTCCAAAGAATTCTTCTCTTGTGAAGACAGCTTATCTTTTCACATATAATGTGTCCCAAGTTAAGCATCTAATACACATGAAGCTACTGTGTAAAAGGGCTGTGCAGTATGCTAAAAACAAAACAGTACAATGTACACATTCTTTGCATAATAGTACAGCATGCTGCCATATTTGCATATGGTATCTGTGATATGCTTCAAATAGTCTGGAAGTAGAGTTAAGGGCATAATTTAAAATATGACCATTCATGGATAATTAATGCATGGTGACTGATACAAATACTTCATTATGCTATTGTCGGGGACCTGCCTCGACAGGGAAGTTTGGTTCACGAAGTAGGGCTATCTGGTGGCAAATGAGATAGAGAAAGAATATACACAAAGACACGACGAGAGAAACAAAGAGACACCAGAGACCAAAGTGGATGCAAAACTGGCAGACAGACCCTGCATGGCAAGCAGCATAGCTGTAAAGCTTAGCCCTGCTAGCAGTAATGCATGCAGGATTCAATCTGCATCCGTCTTTTATTTCAGGGAGGGATTTTACACAAAGGAAGAAGGGGATTATTAAAACAGGGTACA
>NW_006408739.1:309480-315437 GCF_000296735.1 Chrysochloris asiatica
TTACACCTGGGGACAGTTTGAAGGGGCTGCTACTATTATTCCTTGAACAATACTCCCAGAATTTACCAATCTACTTTGAGTGAATACTTTGGGCGAATTCTCTCCAGAGCCTCTTTGCATAATCCCAGCAAACTTACCTTTGGAACTTTTACAGCCTTGGTGTTAGAAAGGGTTTTGGTTTAAATATGGTCCATGGATATCAAGAGCTCATGTATTAAGTTAATATCAAACATAACTGACTAACTTGATAAAGAGCAGTTTGGACATGCTTGCCAGGTGGCCAGAGTTTGTTCCTCAGAGAAATTTGTTCCCAGGACCCTACGGCACTGCCAACACAGTGGAGACATTAAGAGAGGCACATAAGAAACCATTTTCTCAGAAGCTACAATTACTGGAGTTAGAAGTATAGAATGAATAATAAGATCAAAGAAAATTATTCAGAGGTAGCCCATCAGTGAGTTCATAAAAGCCTATGAACCCGGGACATCAGGAGGACACTTCCTTGGCCCTCAGGGTCCATGTGAACATGGGACGTCAGGAGGTCACTTCCTTTGGCCCTCAGGGTCCCTGGCTAGCAATCCTGAGTGGGGCCTTCGTGTTGGATTTTCGTCCATGACACAGGGTCTCAGCATCTCAGTGCTTGCGGTCCCCAGCATGTTATTATATCTTTGTCATGTTTGAACACTTCCATAGTAAAATTTTGAGAAGGTATCTGTTTTTAGAGCTGGGAAGAGATAAAAGCCTTAGGAGGAGGTATCAATACACCAGTGACAGTAGAGCCATGAAAAGGAAGATACCTGATGGGCATCTTGCCTATACAAGATAAATGAAGACAGAAACCTAGAAACACCAACATTTAAGGAAAAGGTAGAAGAAAAGGGCCTATCTAGGAAAGCTATCTGATTAATTAAAACCAAAAGAGACACTAAGAAGGGAGTGGCTTATAGTATCAAATAAGATAAAACTTGCTGTGTCTGTCCACTATATTAAAGACTAGAAGGTTAGGGACCTCAGCAAAACCAGTTTCATTACAATGATGACCAAGGAAGCCAAATGAGAAAGAGTTCACAAGTGAGCAGGCAAAGAAGAAAGCAGGAAGGTGGCTTTGAAGGGAAAGTAAATAAGAAAAAAATAGCTAGAAGGATACATAGGGCCAAGGAGGAAGACAGATAGATAAGATTTGGCTGAATATTTCATTTCATGGCTATACCACATTTTGTTTGTACATTCATGACTTAATTAACAATTGACTTGTTTCCACTTTTTTACTATTAAGAATAAAGCTGTTTACAGGTTTTTCTTTGAATATATAACACGGGCTTCAAAAAATTTATAGAAAATGGAATTAAAAGATAATGAAAATGTTTTATTGCTTTGATCAGAACTTGACTAGAGGAAGATAAAGAAATTTGATAAAGGAAACAAGTGAAAATTGCTGCAATTTGATGAACTTGACCTATACTTATGGATGTAGTAACTCAAAATACCAAGAGGGAAGGAGTCTTCACATTAAGGATCAAATCTATCTCCTCTGTACACAGGGTTGATAGGGACAGGCAACATAGACATTGCCTACCTAAAATGGTGGGGTGGGGGATGTAAAGGCATGAAGTGGCTGGCTTACAAGTTTTCAAGAGGGAGTTTGATTTCAGAGTGTGCAGGGGAAGGTAGAATCCCCACTGAATAGTTTTCCTCTTGTCTAGATGGGCCTGGTGAAAGGAGATGGGTATAGGATTCATTTGATTCAATAATGAGTAATTAGTATCATACTTAATTACAATTGTCACAACTATAAAGGTACAAGTTGCAAAACAAAAAGTGGGGAGTAGTTTATTTTATATTCCAGGAACAGAGGACCTTAACCAGAGAAGCAGAGACACCAGAGATGGAGGCAGAGGTGATGGCATAGAGAAATAGCAAATAGCTGAGGACTCTAAGACTCATGAAAAGAGAAAGGCTGTGTGTTGGCAGCCAGAAGATAACTTCCAGAATGTGTCCTTTGGTTCTTTAAATGATTATATATTCCTGCATGGTTTTGGGGTTTGTTTGCTTCTTTGTTTGTTTTGGTATACCAAAAAAAAAGGGAGAAAGGGAGTGTTTCTTGATTAAATAAAACAATCTATGATGGTTTTACAGTGAGGAGGAAATGATTCATGCATTAGACATACGTAGACATGGATGACAGGGCAGGCACTATACAACTGGAGGGAGGTTGGCAGAGGAAAGATGGGGATAACGGGAGACATGAAAGAATGCAGTGGTTAAAGTGAACAGAGGTAAATGTTATTAACTGTTGGTGTATGGAGGGGATTGCAACCATGTAATGAAGCAAAGTATATGATTTGATGAATGTAAAACAGATGACCAGCTCTATAAACATTCACTCAATTCATAATAAAAATTTTTTAAAAAAAGACAAATGTAATTCTATAGCATACCCATAGTGTCAGAGAATATAATAAATCTGAACATAATTTGTAATTAACCTTGCATGCAATTATCAATTTTGGGGATATATGCAAATAAAGTATCTTTCTGTTCACTAAAAAAAAAAAAAGATAATGGGGTTTTTCCATGATCTCTTTGAAGCCCCCTCATATTTTCTATTCTGTTAGGAATATTCCTAGGAGTGGAAATGCTGGATCATATGAAAACTATGATTAAGTTTTTGTGGTAATGCCAAACTGTTTTCTAAAATGGTGCATTATTTTACATGTGGTGATGTGGCTTAACGCATTGGACTGCAAAGTCAGTTTGCGGTTCAAGCTTACCAGCTGCTTACTCAGAAACCCTATTCAGGGTCAGTATGGGTTGGAACTGACTCAACGGCACTTAATACACACACCAGCAGTGTATTGAGTCCTGGTGTGGGCCTGTGGGATAAAGCACTAGTGGGTCCATAAGGTCTGTGTTTTAAACTTACCAGCCGCTCCTTGGAAACCCTATTTAGCCAGAACTGACTCAACGACACTTCCCAACAACAAAGATCAGCAGTGTAAATGGATTTTAATTTCTCTACATTCTAGGCAACACTTGATTATACACCTGTCCTTTTGATTATAGACATCTTACTGGATGTGAAGTAACATCTCTATGGTAGTTTTATTTGCAGAGCTCCAGTAGCGTAGTGGTTACGAATTGGTCTGCAAACTTTAAGGTCAGCATTTCAAAACTACCAGCTGCTCTTCAGGAGAAGGATGAGGCTTTCTGCTCCCGTAAAGATTTACAGCCTCGGAAACCCTATACAGGGTCGCTATGAGTCGGAACCAACTCCACGACACATAACAACAACAATAAATGACAAAATACACAGTGGCTGCAACAATGGGCTCAAACATTAACCATTGTGAGGATGCAGAAGCCACCTCATTATGGGTCACTATGAGTCCAATCTGACTGAACAGCACCTGACAATGATGATGACTAAATGATACTGAGCATTTTTTCGTATGTTTATTTTTAGAGAAATATCTATTGGAGAATATATTTAGAGAAATATCTATCTCTAAATATCTATAGATATTTAGAGAAATATCTATAGAACATTTTTTTATTATTCAGTTCTAATAGTTCTTTATATGTTCTTGATGTTAGATCTTATCAGATAGGCAACCTACAAATATTTTCTCCCAGTTTGTGAGTTTCTTTTCCTTTTTTTTCTATTTCTTTATTTTTATTTATTTATTTTACATTTAGCAAATTATAAATTTTATTTCATTTCAATGATCACAATCCCTTCCCTGCAACAAATTATCCTACTTCTACGCTTCCCTTTTAGATCCTATAATTCACAAATGAACTAAGTAAAAATATTTGATGTACACATACAAAACAAAAAATACATTCATTTAAACGTCCTAAGGGTATATTCTAAACACCAGCCTTCTGCCCGCAGGCAGCTGCCCTGTCTCTCCAAGCCATCGGCGCTGCCACCATCTCTCTCAACTATCACCACTTTTCTAGGTAGGATCTCACACTCCACTCATGCTTTTCCTTCTGGAGTGGCTTTATTTTCTTGATAGTGCCCTTTGAAGCATAAGTTTTAAATTTTGATGAAGCCCTATTTACTCTTCTTTTTTTGGTCATTTGTGCTTCTGATGTCATACCTGAGAAATTATTGCCCAATCTAAAATCATGAAGATTTCTAAGAAATTTAACATTTTAGCATGACATTCAGGTCTTTGGTTCCTTTTTAGTTAATTTTTTGTCTATGTTGTGAGTTAGGGGGTCAAATTCATTCTTTTCTGTGTGGATATAAAGTTGTCCCATCTGGTGTGGCACTGTAGATTACTGCAATGCTAATCACATGATCACTATATTCAAAACTGACTTGACGGCACTTACTACTGTAGATTTGTAGTAAGTTTTAAAGTGGCTAGTATTGGCTCTCCAATTTTGTTCTTTTTTTTTTTTTTTCAAGACTGCTATTTTGAATCCTTAGCATTTCCACATGAGTTTTAGGAACAGTATGTCAATATCACAAAAATCCAGCTGGGATTTTGTCTAGGATTGTGTAGAATCTGTTGATCAATTTGAGAAGGATGTCACCTTAACAATGTTAAGTTTCGGACCCATTGAAAATGTCTTTCAATTTATTTAGGTCTTTTAAAATTCTTTCAACAAGTTTTGTAGCTTTCTGTGCATAAGTCTTACACTGCTGTTAAAGTTATTACTATATGTTTTATTCTTTTGATGCTATTGTAAGTGAACTGTTTTTCTTAGTTTCATTATGGCATCATTATTGCAGGTGGATAGACATACAGTTGATTTGTTTTATACTGATCTTATATCCTATAACCTATAATTCTAACAGTTCTCTTAAGGATTCCATAAGATATTCTGTACACAAGATCATTGTTGTTGTTAAGTGCCATCAAGTCGATTCTGACTTATAGCAACCCTGTATAGGGTTTCCAAGGAACAGCTGGTGTGTTTGAACTGCCAACCTTGTGGTTCAAATCTATCTCGGGTCCAATGCTTTATACCATAGTGCCACGCCAGGATGCCATATAAGATCGTGTCATCTGCAAATAATTTTACTTCTTCCTTTCCAATATGGATGTCTTTTATTTCTTTTTACTTGGGCCTAATTACCCTGGTTGATGACACTGTGG
Source organism: Chrysochloris asiatica (assembly GCF_000296735.1). Classification (NCBI taxonomy): domain Eukaryota; kingdom Metazoa; phylum Chordata; class Mammalia; order Afrosoricida; family Chrysochloridae; genus Chrysochloris; species Chrysochloris asiatica. The sequence goes on from NW_006408739.1 coordinate 314,595, forward strand.
GTTAAGCATTGGGCTGCTGACCACACCGCTGGTAGCTCGAACCCACCACCTACTCCTTGAGAGAAAGATGAGGCAATCTGCTTCAATTTATGGTCTTGAAAACCTTAAGAAGCAGTTCTACACTGTCCAATTGGGTCACTAGGAGTTGGAATCAACTCAACAGCAGTGGATATTTTGGTGTGTTTTGTTTAATTGCCTTGGTAAGAAGATTCAATATTGAATAGAATTTATAAGATCAGAAATCCTGTTTTGTTCCTGATCTTAGAAGGATGATGGCTTTTACCACTGCGCATGATGTTAGCCAGAGAGTCAAGTCAAAACGACACTAAGCTCACTGCTCTTACAGCTTCTTCACTGCTCTTCACATTACTGCAAGCCTTTGGTTAATTTCCAGAGGTTTTTGAAAAAGTTGATTTTGACCATTTTTGCTAATGTTCTCATTGTTTTTTATGGGAGAATGTTTGGAGGTCCTTAGTCTACCATTTTATTCATGTCACCATAGCACTTTAAAACAAAATCAGATTTCCCAGAAAAATCCAGATTTGGGGGTTTTCTTGGAAAGCTGGAGAAGGCTCTCCCCTTTTCCTATAGCAACTACTGTTTGCAGCTCAATAATGGCTTTTTGTTCTCTGAACATTCAGATATCTTCCTGCCTCAGGGTCCTTGCCCTTGCTATACCCGCTGCTCTTCTCCCAGAAATGCACAGAGCTCCTTTCCTCACCTCCCAGAGAGCTGCTCACATCACACCTTCTCAGTGAGACCTCCCTCTTTATATTTGATACCTACACCTCTTTTCCAAAACTTACTATGTTGTTGTTGTTGTTATGTGCCATGGAGTCGGTT
>NW_006408739.1:328952-329535 GCF_000296735.1 Chrysochloris asiatica
CAATGAAACGATATACAATAGGATGAATGTAAAGCTAGTGTTCTCCCATGTAAACTATCACATAATTCACAATAAAACATTAAAAAAAAAAAAAAGACCAGCAGGGAAAATCAAAAACAATAATAGCAGTCTGATTGACTATTACAAGAACAAGCAAGTTGTTCATCAGGGCAAGTAGTAGGGTTCCTCAGGGAAACCCCCCTTCCAAGACTGAGACTCAAGGGAAATAGATGAACAGGCACATGGTCTTGCTGGTGACCACGCTGGTCTAGATAAGGGGAAGTGTGTGTGTGGGGGGAGGGGGGGGAAACAATGAAGTTGTGAGCTAAATCCAACCATGTTTAACAGACTCTTGTCCACCTGGATTTAGACCCAGTTGGTCAGTAGTATGGCAAGACCAGGGGACTCCTGGACCCAGGGATAGGGACATGGCCATAAAGGACTAGAGTGGAGAGTGAAGCATCTAGCTGCTATGAAGTGAGGGGAAATGCACAAGAACACCCAAACTTGCAGATAGCACCCATTTGACCTGGCTTCAATGACTGGATGATCAGAACTCGACTAGAGGAAGAAAGAAGAGGAA
>NW_006408739.1:330369-330953 GCF_000296735.1 Chrysochloris asiatica
GAAACGAAATACGATAGGATGAGTGTAAAGCTGATGTTCTCCCATGTAAACTATCAAATAATTCACACAAAGAACTTAAAAAAAAACAAAAAAGATGGAAGGAATACACAGTCACTTTACCAGAAAGAAGTGGTGGATGTTCAACCATTTCAAGAGGTAACATATGATTAAGAGCCAATGATCCTTAAGGAAAAAGTGCAAGGCGCATTGAAAGCATTGGCAAAGAACAAGGCACAGGGAATTGATGAAATACAGATTGAAATCTTTCAACAAACTGAGGCGGCACTGGAAGCACAAGAAATTTGGCACTGGAGGCCAAGAAATTTGGAAGACAACTCTCCAGCCAACTGATTGGAAGAGATACGTATTTGTGCCCATTCCAAAGAGGAAATTATCGGACAATTTCATTGATATCTCATACAAATAAAGTTTTACTAAAGGTTAACAGCTGCAAAGATACATTGACAAAGAACTTCCAGAGGTTCAAGCTGGATTCAGAAGAGGACACGGAAATAGGGATATTACTGACAGCAGATGGATCTTGGCTGAAAGCAGAGAATACCAGAAAGATGTTTACCTGTGCT
>NW_006408739.1:331053-342868 GCF_000296735.1 Chrysochloris asiatica
GGAACAGCTGGTAGTTTCGAACTGCTGACCTTTCGTTCGCAGACTGATTCGTAACCACTATGCTACCAGGGCTCCTTAAAACTTACTATACCTTACCTTATACTTTCATTCATTCCAGATTACTCATTACCATTTAACATACCAGAACCTACTCAATGGTACTGAACAACAATGCTGTACTTAGGTCCATTTCTAACCACTCCTCATTATCATGAGAGTTCCATAACAAGGATTTGTTTTGGCTACTAGAAGTGCTCATTTGTTTGAATATACAAGTTAGTGAATGGATGAACTTGCTATGGTTTTTACTGAATAAAGCTCTCCTAAAAAAATTTAAATTGACAAAGATTCTTAAACAGCTTTGAGGCATACTTCTAATAATTCAACTTGATTTCAGTTCAATGAGTTTTGGCAAGTGTTGTTAAGTGCTGTTGAGTTGCTTCCAACCATAGCAACCTTGGATAGGGCTTCCAAGGAGCAGCTGGTGAGTTTGAACTGGTGACCTTATGGTTCAGATAGACCTTGGTGTTCAGTACTTTATCCCACAGTGCCACACTAGGACTTCAATAATTCAATTTGTTTTCAGTTCAATGAGTTTTGGCAAATAGAACACCGAAAACTATTTTTAAGTTATTATTTTTGTTGTTGTTAATTAAGTGTCATAGAGTCAGTTCCAACTCATAGTGACCCTATATAGGGTTTTGGAAGAGTGGTTGGTAAATTTGAACTGCTGACCAGTTCAAATGGAGTTTGGAGTCCAGTGTTTATCCTTCAATGTCACACCAGGACACATAAAAATAAGTTTGTTTACTATAGTCAGGTTTGCCTAGAACTTGAAAATATGCTTAAGCTAATTAAAACTTTAGTGGTTGCTATTTTAAGAAACCACATTGAAGCACATAATGGTTAAAAAAAAAAAAATCAAAGCATGAAGAATAGGGAGTTGCTGAAAATCAAAGGGTATGCACACAGTCCCAGATTAACTAAAGGTCAAAGAAACTATAACCTAATGAGTTACATTAACTTACAAGAAGACCATGTCAACTACTAGAGGGGAAAAGCAAACAAAAGAAATAGAATCTATCAACAAGATTCTGGGGAGAGATTGTTTGTGTTGTTGTTAAGTGCCGATGATTTGGTTCCTACTCATAGTGGCCCTATGTACAACAGAACAAAACACTGTGCGGTCCTGTGCCAGGCTCACAATCATCATTACACTTGAGCCCACTGCTGCTGCCACTGTGCTAATCCATCTCCTTGGGGGTCTTCCTCTTTTTTGCTGGCCCTCCATATTACCAAATGTGATTTTCTTCTCCAGGGACTGGACTCTCCCAGCAATAAGCCCAAAGTATTATCACGAGGGACTAGTACCTGGAGAAAGACATCATGCTTGCTAATGTGGAGGGACAGCAAAAAGAAGGAGATCCCCAATGAAAAGGATTGGCACAGTGGCAGCAACAATGGGCTCAAGGGAAGCAGCAACTGTAAGAATGGTGCAGGACTGGGCAGTGTTTTGTTCTGTTCTGCATAATGTTGCTATGAGTAGGAACCAACATGATGGCATCTAACAGCATTAGTCTGACTCAACAGCATTCAACAACAATAAAATGCTTTGGAGTTTTGGTGTGGTGTTATAGGATAAGCACTGGACTGCTGCTAATCACAAGGTCATCAGTTTAAGCCCCCCAGCAGTTTAAGCTCCCTCTCAGAATCCTGCTATGAGCTGTAACTGACTTGATGGCACTTCACAATAATATAGAATGTTTTAATCTGAGGGGTTTTTTTCTTTAGGACAGTGGTTGAAGTGCAAATCTAGTCTAGTATGGGGCTGTAGGATAAGCACTGGACTTCGAACCACAAGGTCAGCAGTTCAAACCCACCAACTGCTCCTCGGAAATCCTATACAGGGTTGCTATGAGTTGGAACTGACTTGTTGTTGTTATGTGCCGTGGAGTCTGTTCCGACTCATAGCAACCCTGTATAGGGTTTCCGAGACTGTAAATCTTTATGGGAGCAGAAAGCCTCATGTTTCTCCCGCAGAGCAACTGGTAGTTTCGAACTGCTGACACTGAGGATAGCAGCCCGATTCGTAACCACTACACTACCAGAGCTGGCACTTAACGACACAAACAGTCTAAAGCTAGGAATTCACAATTCCTTGTAGGGGCAAACTGCATTTTAAAAGTATAAATATTTAAAGCCAATTAAAAAAAATCAAGATAAATAATACCAACATGGAAATGATACGTTTGTAAAGATAACATATAAATGATTAAGTAGTTGAGAAAGGAGCCCTGGTAGTGTAGTGGGTTATGAGTTAGACTGTAAACTGCAAGGCCAGCAGCTAGACTCTACCAGTTTCTCTTTGGGAAAAAGATGAGCCTTTCTGCTTCTGTTAAGATTTGCAGCTTCAGAAACCTTATACAGACTAGCTATGAGTCAGAACTGACTCCATGGCATACAACCACTACCACCACAGGTAGTTGAGAAACATGTTGTTGTTTAGTGCCATCGAGTCGGTTCTAACCAATAGCAACACTGTATAGGGCTTCCGGGGCTGGTGAGCTTGAACTGACGATCTTGTGGTTCAAGATGATCTTGCAATTCAAACAGACCTTGCATTAACCTACAGTGCCACATCAGAACTCCAGATGAGAAGCATTGATGCACTGAAAAGAAAGCCATAAAAAGCCTTTTAGTAAAGGGTCATATGAGAATTTTAGAAAGATCTCTGTGTTGGCAATGAACAGATGTAAAGAGTAAAAGGGAAGAAGGGAATTGTGGGTGATTATACAATACAATGAGAAGCATGATGTGTGGAACAAAAATCTGGGTTTGGCCTTGATCTCAGGTTTCTAGGAAATAACCCTTAGAATCTGCCAACAATCAAGATGTCTTTGTTTTTCCAAAATAGATGGCAACATTTAAGCATGAGCAAATGAGTAGGGATGACACAGGTCAGATCCTGGCAACAAAGAGCAGGAAGGAGACATGACAGAGTCAGATTGATTGATATTCACTGATATTCCCTGATTGATGAGTATGCATGCGTTAAGGCCTCAATGTACGGTTATAAGGCACCCTGGTGGTGCTGAGCTGCTAATCACAAAGTCAATGGTTCAAACCCACCAGCCAGTCCTCAGGAAAAAGATGAGGCTGTTTGCTCCCACAGAGATTTATAACTTCAGAAACCCTACACAGGGTTGCTGTGAGTCCCAATTGACTCAATGGCAGAGGGTTTTGGTTTTGGTTTTGGACACTGAAGCTTCTTTTGGGGAATCCTGGTGTGATGCTATGAGCTAAAGCACTGGACTACAAGGTCGGTTTGAACCACAAGGTCAGTCACTCCTTGGAAACCCTATGTTGTTGTTGTTGTTAAGCACCATGGAGTCGATTCCTCTAAAAGTCAAAACCAACTGGACAACACTTAAAAACAACAACAAATTAATGAGAATATCCACCTACAGGAAAGAGTGGCACATTTCTGGGGACAGCAGAAGTCTCATGTTGGGACCACTCCCAGGCCTTCCCTGATGTTCAATTCATTTCTATTCTTTTTTTATTTCCATTTTTTCCCCACTTCTACTGACAGGCTAGTTAAAAGTATGGAGACTGGTGTGGCACTGTAGGATAAGCACTCGACTGCAATGTCGGTTTGTACCACAAGATCGATGGTTCAAATCCACCAGTTGCTCCTTGGAACCCTATACAGGGTCGCTATGAGTCAGAACCGACTTGACAACAGGCATCAACAACACCAATTACAAATATAACTAATAGTCTCTCTGAATTCTGTGAGCCATTCTAGAGAACTAATGAACTTACAAGGGAGCGTGGTGGCTCCATAATATAAAGCACAGGACTACGAACCACAAGGTCTGCAGTTTGAGCCCACCAGCCATTCCACAGGAGATAGATGAGGCTTTCTGCTCTGCAACAGTTAAAGCCTCTGAAACACTACACAGGAGTTACTATGGGTCAGAAATGACTCGAAGGCACTTACCAACAATGAACCTAGAGGGGCAATGAGATGTTGACTTAGCTCAGGGTGGAGAAAAGCTGCACAGGCAGTTGATGAAGGATAGAATCCTTCAAGCTTGTCACAGTCTCAGGGTGCGGAGGGGGAGGGATGCGGGTCCAGCTGTCTGAAGTACAGGAAGTTGTGCAGACTCTTAACCCTATAGCTAGCACCAATGACTCAGGGTGTTGGGGAAGTCTGACCAAACTATGGTTCAACACAGTGGCTGTTGATGAGGAACAGAGCAGTGAGAAAGTGAAGTCTGAATCTACTTCAGGTGGTAACTGGATTCATCCAGATACTGACAAAACCATTTTGATTCTCCTGGAATTCATAGACTCAGATTTCTAAGTTCATGGAACTGAGGTGACCCACCCAGGCCATTTGCCCTTAGGCATCCTTTGAACCTGTTTTCCTGAAGTCACTTTCAAGTCAAACAATAACCTGGTAAGCAGCTCAGCAGAGAACATTTTGCCTCCAGCACTGGGTTCTTTGGGAAATTTATTTATGAGCAGCCAGAAGCAAGAACTCCAGGGTCTGACCTAGAGGCTGTGTTTCAGAATGTATGGCATGTTCTTGGTGATTCTGTAACAGACTGGACCCTGCTCTGTTAATTGCTTTGATGTTATCTTAATTGCTTTGATGTTATCTCAAGCAATTAACCTATCAATCACCTCAGGTCCCAATTTCAGGGTCCCCTCTTTGGAACTCCTTCCCTATGTCTGGCTGATGCTGCAGATTCAATCATGTCTACTGACAATAAATACATTCTGGTACACTCATTTTGGGTATTTCTCCAAGAAGTTAAGCTTTAGACAATCCTTACCACACAGTTAGCAATAAAGGTAGAGTTTGCCCACCTTGTCCCATCAATAGTGCAGCTGGTGCACAGGAGATGCAAACTTGATGATTTTTGTTTCAATTTGTTACGTCTGAGACATCGTGAGAGCCTTCCAAGAACAAAGTTGAAGAAACAAGCATGGCAAATTCTAGAAGGTCAGAGTTGGAACAGAGGTACTAGAGTAAGGTGAGGGTAGGAAAAACTGGTTACTTGGGGCATCTACTGTGAGAAAATGCCAGACACAGAACACAAGACAGCAACATTTAAGGGTCAGGAAGAACAGGAGAATCCAACTTGGGTGGATGGAAAAACACATTCAATGGAGGGAGATAATCCAGGAAAGAGTAGTGTCTTGCCTAACACAGGAGAATATTTCAATACTAGGATGGTCATCGGTGACAAAGAGGCCCACCAGAATAAAGGCTGGTAAAATCAGTAAGCTTGCAGTTTGAGGAATGGTAAGATAGAAACTATGTAGAACCATCATATAACATTAACCATTAACTCATGATTGTTAAATTTCCAAACCAACCAGTGAAAGCAAATACAGACCTCTGAATTCATTAATTAATCTGCTTCAAGTAAACAACTCTCACATCTCAGCCTTATGTCTAAGTAAAGACTTCAGGTTATCTATCAACAACTCTTCCTGAAGCAGATCAGAATCTTAAGACACAAGCAGCCTTAACCAAAGAAATTCTTGTTCTACTATATGAAAGAGTATCAAATGGACCAGAAAGAATAAATGTCCCTACCTTCAGGTCAAGAAGCTCTGGTAGTATCAGGCTGCGAACCTCAATTCGAAACTATAAGCTGTTCTGCGGAGAAAGATGAGGAGTATAGATTCATAGACTCAGAAACCCTATACAGGATCCTATGAGTCCGAATCGACTCTCAAGCTTTTAAGACCCAAGATGCTACTCACCAAGCTTGAGAGTGGCCATCTAACAACATACAACTATTGGTCTCTTCCTGTCTGGAGTAATGAAGAGTGAAGGGACCCAAATACTAAAGGAAGCAAAATTTGTACACAGGACTAATGGTCCACATGACCCAGAACCTCCTCTAGCCTGAGACCAGAAGAACTAGATAGTATTGTTGTTGTTAAGTGCTGTTGAATGGTTCTGACTCATAGTGACCCTGTATAGGGTTTCCGAGGAGTGGCTGATGAGTTTGAACTGTTGACCTTGCAGTTCAAACTGATCTTGCAGTCTAGTGCTTGTCCTATAGTGCCATACCAGGACAGATATCATTAACTACCACTATTAACAGCTCTTACCAGGGTCACAAAGGAGCTCTGGTATCGTAGTGATTATTAATCAGGCTGCTAATCTCATGGTCAGCAGTTCGAAACTACCATATTCTGCGGAAGAAAGATGAGGCTTTCTGCTCCCATAAAGATTTACAACCTCGGAAACCCTGTGCAGGGTCGCTATGAGTCAGAACCGACTCTACGGTACTTAACAACAACAACAACAACCAGGGTCACAATAGAGGTCTGTTAGAATGAAAAAAAAATGTAAACCCAAACTCAAATTCATAAAAGACCAGACTGGACTGATATGCCATAGGACAAACCCCCAACACAACCTTTTAACCTGAAACTGAAGCCCCTCCCAGAGGTCACCTTTTAACCAAATAGACTGGCCTATAAAAGAAACAATAGCACCTGTGAACAATGCTCCTTAAAACAATCAACGACAGGAGATCAAATGAGCAATATCTGCCCAAAAGCAAACAAGAGAAGGCAAGGAGAGGCAGGGAAACTGCAGGGAGGGAAACAGAGAGTGCTGACACATTGCAGGGACAGTAACCAATGGTAAGGAATGATTTGCATATGAATTACTGAATGGAAAATTGGTTCACTGTGTAAACTTTCACCAAACACACAGTTAAAACTAGCACTTGGCTACTTACGAAAGGTCAGTCATTAAAATCCACCAGTTCAGACCCACAGGAGAAAGATGTGACAATTTGCTCCCATAAAGACTATTCATCCTAGGGAGCCCTATGGGACAGTCCTACTGTCTTATAGAATTACTAAGAGTCCAAATTCATTGGATGGCACACAACCACAGTATAGCTGAGGAAGAACAGAATGGCTCCCAAATGACTTTCTGAACTCAACTCTGGGGCACCTGGCCTGACATGCTCTTTCATGTAGTTGTCCTGGGGCTGTCCAGTCTTCACAGAACCATAGCTGGATCAATTTAACATAATTACAGACTGAGACCTCAAAGTGCTAATCTCAGATGAGAGCCACCATTACCCACAGAAGAGTCATTCTATTTTTGAAAGGGGTAAACAGATTACCATGGCCATCAGAGCTAACCATAATCTGGAACACATGTGCTGCTCCTAGATTGTGCTAGGGCACTGCCAGTCCATTCCAACTCAAAGTGACCTACAGGACAATTGCCCCAAAAGAGCTGGCAGTGGATATGTGACATGAAGTCGGTGCTGACTCACAGTGACCCTGTATAGGGTTTTCAAGGCTGTAAATCTTTACAGGAGCAGAAAGTCTCATCTACCCCGCGGAATAGCTGGTAGTTTCAAACTGCTGACCTTGAGGTTAGCAGCCCGACTTGTAACCAGAGCTCCCATAGGGCTTCCAGGGTCTAAATAATATGGATGCAGACGCCCTCATTTTTTTCTCCCATGGAGTAACTGGGGGGTTCGAAGTATCAATCCACCAGCTAACAGCCCACCACTTAGCTCACTGTGTGCCTTTCATTTCTTTTAGGCTCTCTTTATACCCTAAAACAAGGGGTTCCATGAGAGCAGAACCTCCCTAGGAAAAGGACAAACAAGCCCAGACACTAAATCAGATACATCCATTCAAGAAAAAAGGAAGTTAAACTAATGTCATGGCAACACTGGCAGCCTGTGACAGCAGAGCAGACGGTCAGGAACAAAGAGATGTGTGAAATCGGACTTAAAATCAGATTCATGCTGCTTATGTGAAAATGCTGCAAGGACTTAAATTGTGTTGATACTGCTTAGGAATATAACAATGGAAACTTCTCTTGGTACTTTTCTTCCACATATTCCCAAAGAAGAGTCCAAACCATATCCTGGAAGCCTGCTGAGTACCACAATCTTGTTATTGTGCAGTGAGATTCTATTTCAGACTGCTGGTGACACCAGGCCACCAAACACTACGGGGTAAGCAAATAAACTGAGAAATGTAAAATATTTGAAAAAAAGGGTTGGAGTGGAAAAATACCATGAGCTGTGGTAGGAAAGGAGGTGTCCAAACAGGGCGTATCATCCAATAAGCAAGGTAAGCATGGGCTTATTTGTGCCTATTTACTAATCTATAGTGCAGTGTCACATGATGTAAAACATCTGAAACTGTTCACTACAGATTAAGAAGTAAGCACAAGTGAACCAAAGCTTACCTGGTTTACTGCGTACTTAGTCCCTGTCAGGGATTATAAATGTGAAGAGACGCTGATTCTGAAGAAAGGTGTTACAGGGTTGGGAGAAAGAAAGGTGTCACCCAGACCTAGAAGCAGAATCTTTGATGGGGTGAAAAAATGGGCAATTGCTCACTAGTGATTAGTAAGTAAGCCAGTGTTTATCTTGCCTACTGGTAATCTGACATTTTGTATAAAGCATGAGCAAAAGTAGCTGCTAAACATAAGTCCCTACCCACCTCATTCAATAGTGTCAGCTGAATATTATAAACATCCCTTGTATAAGAAGCTAAAACTGCTTCTTGTCAGAAACCTCTTAAATGGCAAAATCTAGAGCCATCTGAGCAATGCTGGCCCAGTTCATTAGAAGGGATGCAGAGGCTTATCTAATAATAAAATAGTGATTACCAGACTGTTGTCTTCAGTATAAAATAGTTCCTTTAAAAGGCAGTGTGTACAACCTGATGGTGTGGTGCTGTAGATCAGCACTGGATTGTGAACCACAAAGTCGGCGGTTCAAACCCCCCAGCTGCTCCTCAGAAACCCTATACAGACAGGGTCACTATGAATCGGAACTGACACCACAACACTTAACAACATTCTTATTCATAAGCAGGAATAAAAAATTCTCATTAGAAACTTGTGATACATTAAAAGGAGATAAACTCTTAGCACTTTATGTTTTACCTTTGGTGATGAAGTTGGAGAGTTATTAAAATGATAAAGAAAGAGGACCCTTTTGAAGGAACTACAATTATTAAAAATAAAGAAAAGTATTCAACTCAGACACCATATTTATATGTAGACTAAGGCTTATGAAAGACACCTCAAGTCAAAGTGATTTCAGTGACCTCATTATTCTTCTGTGTTTGGGAAAAAGATGATCTTCCCCTGAAACAGACTCATGATCAGCAGGTGAGTTTTCAGAGACAGAGGTGTTAGGTGCCACTGAGTCAGTTCTGACTCATAGTGTCCTTCTGCACAACAGAACAAAGCACTGGACAGTCCTGTCCTGAGCCAACCTCAAATGTTATTATGCTTCAGCCCAAGGCTGCTGTCACTGTGTCAATCATCTTGTCGGGGGGTCTTCATCTTTTTCTCTGACCCTCCACTTTACCAAGCATGATGTCCTTCTCCAGGGACTGGACCCTCCTGATAACATGTCCGAAGTATGTGAGATGAAGCTTGTCATCCTGACTTCTAGGTGCATTCTGGCTGTATTTCTTCCAACACAGATTTGTTTGTTCTTCTGGCAGTCCATGGTACTTCCAAGATTCTTCGCCAACACCATAACTCAAATGCATCAATTTTTCTATAGTCTTCCTTATTCATTTTCCAACTTTCACATGCATATGAGACAATTGAAAATACCATGGCTTGGGTCAGGTGCACCTTAGTCCTTAAACAGACATCTTTGCTCTTAAACACTTTAAAGAATTCTTGTGTAGCAGAATTGCCTTATCCAATACAGCATTTGATTTTTCTTTTTTTTAACTTTTTATTGTGAATTGAGTAAAGTTTACAGTTTTATATTCAACAAACAGTACACTTTGTTCATCTCAATGATTGCAATTCCCTCCATGCAACAATACAACAGTTATTCAACTTTACACCTGTAATTTCTATTTCCATTACACCCTCCTACCCTTTCCTTCTCAACATTGTCCTTAGGTAAATGTTATCCTTTTGATGTTGATTGACCGTTCCATCATTCATAGTTGACCCCACTATAGACCTATCTACTGCTTGGCTGAAAGTTGGACCACAAGGGTGAGTTCCTTTCCAAACCTGAAGGATGGTCGAGGGCCATATTCTCAGGTTCCTCCAGTTTCTGACCTGCAAGCCCAGTCTTTTTTTTTTTATTTTAATTTTGAGTTTTGTTCCACATATTCTGCCACCCTATCGGGGACCTTCTAATGTGATCCCCTTCAGAGCAGTTGGTATGGTAGCTGGGTACCATCTAGTTCCTCTGATATCAGAGTTCTGGAAACTGATGGTCACATGTTCTATGAGTCTGTTGGACTAATTGATTCCAAGCATCTTCACTTCTCATCAACATTCTTTCTTCAGGACAAGGAGATACCAGTAACTGCATCTTAGCTGGCTACTCTTTTAAGTTCCAGATGCTACTCACCAGATAGGATGCAGAACATTGTCTTTGTGAACTATGTTATGCCAATTGACCATGGTGTCTCCTAAGACTATGGCCCTGAGCCCCCATGCCCAGAAACTCATTGCCTTAAAATGTTTCATAATATTAAAGACATTTTCATCATTTTGTCCACTGTATGCTTCCCCATCCGTCTGTCAGTTTGTCGTACTGTGGTAGCCTGTGTGTTGCTGTGATTCTAGAAGCTATGCCATGGGTATTTTAAATATCAGCAGGGTCACCCATAGTGGACAAGTTTCAGATGAGCTTCCAGATGAAGACAGAATAGGAAGGAGAGATGGACTATTTCCAAATATTTAGTCACTGAAAACCTAATGAGTAGCAGTGGAACACTGTCAGATACAGTGCTGGAAAATGAGCCCTTCAGGTTGGAAGGCACTCAAAATGTGTCTAGGGAAAAGATGCCTCCTCAAAGTAGAGTTGAAGAGTTGACCCTGGTGACAAGAATGAAGTAAAGCTCATGGGACCGTCATTTGCTGATGGGGCACAACTCAAAAAGAAGAGAAGCCAGTTGTAAACATCCATTAATAACTGGCACATGGAATGTATAAGTATAAATTTAGGAAATTTGGAAATTATAAAAAATGAAATGGAATATATAAACATCAATATCCTAGGCATTAGTGAGTTGAAATGGACTGGTATTGGCCATTCTGAAACTGACAATCACATGGTTTACTATGCCAAGAATGACAAATTGAAGAGGAATGATGTCTCACATTCATTGTCAAAAAGAACATATCAAGATCAGTCATGAAGTACAACAGTGCCTGTGATAGGATAATATCCATATGCCTACAAGGAAGACCATTTAATAAAACTATTATTCAAATTTACGCACCAACCACTAAAACTAGTGATAATGAAATTGAAGAATTCTACCAACTTCTTCAGTCTGAAATTGATCAAACATGCAATCAAGATGTATTGATAATTGCTGGCGATTAGAATGCAAAATTTGGAAACAAAGAGGAAGGATCAGTAGTTGGAAATTATGGCCTCAGTGATACAAACGATGATGGAGCTCACATGACAGAATTTTGTAAGACCAATGACTTCTTAGGTGCAAACAGCTCTTTTAAACAAAATAAAAGACGGTATACACACAGACCTCACTGGATGCAATACACAGAAATCAAATTGACCACATCTGTGGAAAGAGATGATGGAAAAGTTTCATATCATCAGCCAAAACAAGGCCAGGGGTAGATTGTGGAACACACCATGAATTACTCAAATGCAAATTCAGGCTCCAGCTGAATAAAATGAAAACAAGTCCACAAGAGCCAAAATATGAGCTTGAATATATCCCATATGAATTTAGAGATCATCTGAAGAACAGATTTGATGCATTAGACACTAAAGAC
>NW_006408739.1:345931-355013 GCF_000296735.1 Chrysochloris asiatica
CAGAAAGATGTTTACCTGTGCTATATTGACTACACAAAAGCTTTCGACTGTATGGATCAGGACAAGCTATGGACAACATTGCAAAGTATGAGTATTCCGGTACATTTAACTGTGCTCATGAGGAACCTGTGCATAGAAAAAGAGGCAGTTGCTCAAGCAGAACAAGGAACACCAAGTTGTTCAAAATTAAGAAAGGTGTGTGACAGGGTTGTATTCTTTCACCATACTTATTTAATCTGTATGCTTAGCAAATAATCTGAGAAACTGGATTATATGAAGAAAAATATGACAACAGGATTGGAAGAAGACTCATTAACAACCTGCGATATGCAAATTATACAACTTTGCTTGCTGAAAGTAAAGAGGACTTAAAATACTTACTGATGAAGATCAAAGACCACATCCTTTGGTATGGATTGCATCTCAATGTAAAGAAAACAAAAATCCTCACCACTGGACCAATAAATAACATCCTTATCAATGGAGACAATATTAAAGTTGTCGAAGACTTAATTTTGCTCAGACCAACATCAACACTCACGGAAGCAGCAGTCAAGAAATCAAACCATATATTGCATTAGGCAAATCTGTTGCACAAGACCTTTTTAAAGTGCTGAAGAGCAAAGATGTCAGTTTCAGGACTAAGGTGTGCCAGACCAATTCACGGTATTTTCAATAACCTCATATTTGTGTGAAAGTTGGACAGTGAATAAGGAAGACTATAGAAGAATGCATGCATTTGAGTTATGATATTGGAGAATATTGAAAAGTGCCATGGACTGCCAAAAGAACAAATAGATCTGTGTTGGAAGAAGTACAGCCAGAGTGCTCCTTGGAAGCCAGAATGGCCAGACTTCATCTCTTATACTTGGGGCATACTGTCAGAGGGACCAGTCAATGGAGAAGAATATCATGTTTGTTAAAGTGAAGTGTCCGAGAAAAATAAGAAGAACCCCAGCACAGTGGCACAGTGGTAGCATCAATAGGCTCAAACATAGCAACGATTGTGAGGTTGTACACAGGGTTGCTATGAGTCCATAACAACTTGATGGCACCTAACAACAATGACAAATGCTTCACCACATTCATAGTTGTATTTGCAGGAAAGGTAAATACTAATGTACAAATAATCTTTTTCAAACTCTTACATATTTGTGATATATAAGTATGGACTCTTGGTGTGCTACTGTAGGATAAGCATTGGGCTGTGAACCACAAAGTCAGCAGTTCAAACCTACCAGCTACTCTGTGGAAACCCTGTACAGGGTCACTGAGTCGGAATTGACTCAATGGCACTTAACAACAACATATATATGCCACTCTTCCTCCGATATACATTCAGGATGTGTCTCTATGTATCTACCCACAGACCATTGTTGTTTCTAGGTTGTGTATCTATCACTTGTTGTTTTATTAAAGTTTTTATGGTGAGTTGGGTGAAAGTTTAGATGGCAGATCATCAGTCTTACATTCAACAAACTGTACACCTTGTTTCATTACAATGATTATAATCCCCTCCATGTACCATCAGTTAACAGTATTTCTCTCTATTCACTTTAGCCTTTTTTTTTTTTTTTTTTAAACACTCAGACATATATCATAATTTAAACCACCAAAGGGACGTTATGCAAGTCTGCCTCATGGTTGCCAGCTCTTAGTCCCTCTCTTTCCATGAATCTACAGTCCTCAGCTGCTCCCTCTCTCCATGTCCCCATCTTTGCCTCCGTCTCTGGTATCGCTGCTTCTCTGTATAAGGTCTCACATTTCACTTTGCTCTTCTACCTTGATGGTCCTAGGGTCCTCTGTTTCTGGAATGTAAGATTACCTATTCCCTTGTTTTTGTTACAAAACTTCTACCTTTACAAATGTGACAGTTCCAATTAGTCATAGTAACTATTACTTGCTATTGAATCATAAGAATGTTATCTCCATCTCTTTTTACCAGACCCATCTAGACAAGATGAAAACTATTCAGTGGGGACTCTATCTTCCTCCACATAATCTTAAACTAAACTCCCTCTTGAAACCTTGTAAGCCAGTCACTTTGTGCCTTTATCACCCCCTCATTTTAGGTAGCCAATGTCTAGGTTGCCCGTCCCTATCTACCCTGTATACAGAGGGGATAGCATTGATACTTGATGTGAAGACTCCTTCCCTCTCTGATATTTAGAGTTACTACCTCCATGAGTATAGGTCAGGTTCATCAAATTGTACCAATTACCCTCACTTCCTTTATCAAAAATTATTTGTTTGTTTTTTTATCTTCCTTTAGTTGAGTTCTGATTATCAAGCCATCAAGGCTAGGTCAAATGGGTAGTATATATCACTTTTTATCTCTATTCCCTTGACCGCTTGCGCACCTCCCTGTCTCCACCTGTCTTCATCATTCTTCTGCCAACCTCCCTTTTCTTGCATATTTTCCTTCCCATCTACCCTCTAACCAGTGAATTACTCTTCCTTCCCTCCTACCCCTAGTACCATCTAGGAATATTTCTTTTAGTATGAAAATCTTTTCTTGAGTTTTTTCAATAGTGATCTCATACAATATCTGTCCTTTTGTGATTGACTAATTTCACTCAGTATAATTGCTGCGTCCAAGAGTGCTGATAGTGCCTCCAAGTAAAATGAAAAAGAGTATGATGAGGATTTGAACTTTAACTAGTTTCTGTGTTACTATCTTCAGGATCTACAGATTCCTGCTGCCACACCCTTTGTTCTTATAGCTCTAGAAAAATATATGAAAGGATATGAATGGAGAAGCCCTTGGATTAGATACAAGAATAAACTTTCTTACCTAAAAGGTAGTAGAATTTTGTGTCTGTAATGAAAAGTAGGATTCTCCATAACTATATAAATGACATTTATCTTCAAGTCAGATTTACTTCATATTCTAAACGTTTAGAGAATTAGTCTAATGACAAGACTGCAACTTTACCTTCTGATTACCTGGAGTACTTGGGAAAATACACATGTTGGGTCCCTCAGGCCCAATGACCAGACACTTCCATAGAAGAGTCTAGGAATCTATATTTTTAACACACAACCCAAGTGATTTCTTAATCAGGGAAGTTTGAAAAAACAATTTACAATAACCCTAGGGAGGAAATGAAGAAAGGAAATTGGTAAGACTTCTGAATCATACGTACCTCATGACTGAGTTAGGAAAGCTAGACTTTTAGGGTAGAAGGTGCAATTAGAGCTAGAGCTAGTATTCTCAGCACCATTTTGCAGTCACTCAAAGCTTGTTCTGGGCCCTGCCTCACTCTAGCTCTTTTTCTTCCACACACTTAAACTGTCTTTATCACAAGACTTGGCCATAGACTCCCAGATAGATCTTAGGCTACCGATGGAATCCAAGAGAGAATGGGACTGTTCCCAAGTACATGGTTAGTACTGCAGTCCCTGGATATAAAAGATAAGACTGACAACTAGTCTGGTGTCAGTCCTACAGACACATTGAGTATCCCTATCCCATCACTTACCCAAATTGGAAAGCCTGTTCATCAAGCCAGCTTCTCTTACAGCAGTGGGGCCATATTCCACTCCTTTTCTTTTCTGTCATAAAAATTACACAGTTAGATGTAAGGGCAAGATGAATTGTGTGTGTGTGTGTGTGTGTGTGTATACACAAACTACTTTTGTCCACAAAAACTCATTAATCTGAATGTTCAATTCTCAAAAGATTCAGATAAAGCACCTTCAGCCTTCCATGTATTGCTTCTGTTTCTAAAGTCTGTTGGCTTTATCCGACACTTGCAGGATAAGCTGACACCAAGGAGGACAATACAAGTCCATCACTGGAACCAAATCAATCTTTCAAGTACCTCCTTGGGAAAGGGATGAACAGGTGTCAAGGCAGGGGGTTGCTGAGCCCAGATCAGGGTGTGCTGGAGCTGTAGAGTTCAGCCTTCTAGGTCAGAAGGCATTGAAGCCAGAACAAAGCAACCCTCCCACCCTCCCCTCCAGCGGCTGAAAGGCAAGCTTCAATATCCTTCCCAGTTAAAGCGCTTTCTGAGAAAATGGGTCCTGAAATCTTAAATCCTTTAATCTTTTCTCCCGAGATTTTCAGGCCGTTTTTTCCACCTCCAGCTAGTCTGTTTGGACTCCTGGTGTGGCGCTGTAGGTTAATGTGCTGCACTGCAAAATCAATTTGAACTGCAAGGTCGGTGGTTGAAGCTCATCAGCCACTCCTCAGAAACCCTATACAAGGTCGCTGTGGGTCGGAACCCACTCAACGGCACTTAGCAACAGTAGCCCCTCTATAGAATTCTCTCCCTTCTTCCCTTCCCTCCACCACACCAAGGACCCACGGCCTTCTTGCTCTTTCTGAGGAGGCCGCAGAAACCCGCCAGTTCTTTGTCCCTTGCCCTCATTCCATACAGGGGGCCCTCTACACCATCTTTCCCTCCCATCTTCTTTCGGAGGTCACCCCACGTGCTCTCCGGGTGCCCAGTCGACGGTATCCATCTGTTTCCCCATGTCCATCCATCCCCACCTACCCGCTTTCTTCAGACTCTAAGGAGCGGAGACCCCGCCCCATGAGCCGGTCCCAGATCTCACCTGTCCCTGTGCAAATGGGGCTCCTACCACAGCCACTGAGTGGGCGGATTTCTTCCAGATGAAGTGCAGTCTAGTCGGGAGAACACGCAAGAGGCTGCTCCTCAGAGACATGATGGGGATCTGCTCCGAGCGCAAGCAGCCTCCAGTGAGCTCCGCCGGCCGCAGTGGCTCTCAGAGCCCCGCGCCTGCGGCCCCTCCCCGTGACGTAGCTCCAGGGAACACGCTGCCGCGCCCCCTGCCAGCCCCCAACACACCTTCCCGGCGGCCCCGGACACTCCCTCGCTGACGTCACGCCGCCTGCCAGGCTTCAAGGCTCTGCTCCAGGAAGCGCCTCCACGCAGAGGCTACTAGGTGCATGGTGGAGTCTGTCAACTAAGCGGCTTGCAGGCGACGCCGGTCAGACACATGCACACCCGACATGTGCTGACTCTAGTACCAAAGGGCTCGCTGGCCGGCTCCGAGGGACTGCCCTGTTCGGACTAGCTGGCATCCATCCGCGGGACAGCTCAAAGCTCAAGGTCCAGAAAACACTCTTATCCTACCTTTGGGCGTCGAAGGTTAGACGATCCAATATAGACCACACCCCTCTGGACCGGACTTTTCACTGAGACCCACTGATTTTAAGTATATGGAGTAGGAAGATTTCAGTTTAGCTGAATAACCGAAGTTCTGGTGGGGCACTGTGGGTTAATGCGCTCAACAGCAAGGTCGGTGGTTCAAACCCACCAGCTGCTCCTCGGAAACCCTATACGGGGTCACTATGAGTCAGAACTTAACAGTTATAAAAAGGCAAACATTTAAACATTTTTTTGAATCTTTAAAATTTTAGAGAAATGGAAAAAGTTGAAAATGCTAATTACTTAGAATTTAACTAGCAATGACTACTTTTAAATAATAGTGGTAGTGATGTGCCGTAGAGTCGGTTTGTACTCAGCGAAAAAATAGTGGCCAACTAAAAATTTAAGAACGTTAACTTTTAATAACATAGTGTAAGGTCGAGTTACTCTATACTCCAAGCAATGGACTGCGAACCACAAAGTCGGTGGTTCGAGCCCTCCAGCTGCTCTGGGAGAAAGATGAGGCTTCCTGCTCCCACAAAGATATAAAGCCTCAGAAACCATATACAGGGTCTCCAGAAGTCGGAAACGGCTTTACGACACTTAACAAGAAAATTCCAAAGATTAGGAAATGAGATCAAAGAACATAAATAACTTTCCCACAGTCATTTAGCTAGCAGATTCATCGATTCCAAGTTCTTTCCTTTCAAAGAGGAAAATTCATAGCAGACATCTTACTTTGATTTTAGGGCTTTTCTTACCCATGAAACCAAATATTAATCATAAAAATTCTTGACCAAATCTTGCCAGGTTTTTTGCTTTTTGGGGTTTTTTTTTTGGTGGTGACATTGTGTTTTTTACCCAAATTTCTAATCTTTTCTTTCCGCTTGGAAGCCAGGATTATTTAATATAAATACCAAAGGAACTCATAAATGTAGGTGTGTGGAGGATCAGAGACCATCTTGTGATTAGATACCAGTTCATCTCAGTATTAGTAAAAGGGGAAGGGCAGGGTTCAATCAATCATGCTAAAATTCCACAATCTTTGCTCTTCTATTCCCCTTCCTTTTCTTTTTATAAGACGCATTGTAACTAGCCTACTTCATGTCATTTGCTTTAAAACAAACAAACAACAATAACTAAAAAACCAGAATGGTCTCCCTATATGCTATAGAATAACTGCTCAAAATAAATCTCATGTTTCAATTTCTTTTGAGTTTTGATTATTTTTAACAACACTGTATGCTCATGCAGAACCTGTACATAGACCAAAAGTCAGTCATTCAAACAGAACAAGGGGATGCTACATTGTTTAAAATCAGAAAATGACATACAAAGGTGTATGTCAGGATTATAGCTATATGCTGCACAAATAATCCACAAAACAACTATATGAAGAAGAGCACAGCATTAGGATTGAAGGAAGACTCAGTAACAAATTTTGAAAGATATGCAGATGACGCAACCTGGCTTCCAGTATGTGAAGAGAACTTGAAGTAGTTACAAATTAAAATAAAAAAACTATAGCCTTTAAAAAACCCTCAGAATTGGAGTATCAGTAAGTATCATCATGATAAACAGAGAAAGCATTGAAATTGTCAAGGCTTTTGTTTTACTTAGGTCTGCAATCAACACCCATGGAAGCAGCATTTAAAAAAAAAAAAATCAAAGAATGTATCATGAGGAACCTGTACGAAGACCAAGAGGCAATCATTTGGACAGAGCAAGGGGATGCTGAATGATTTAAAATCAGGAAATGTGTGCACCAGGGTTGTATTATTTTACCATACTTACTTAATCTGTATGCTGAGAAAATAATCTGAGAAACTGGATTATATGAAGAGAGCATGACATCAGGATTAGAGGAAGACTCATTAACAACTTGTGATCTGTAGATGATACAATCTTGCTTGCTGAAAGTGAAGAGGACTTTAAATACTGATGGTGCTCTAAGATGACAACTTTCAGTATGGATTGCACCTCAGTGTAAAGGAAACAAAAATCTTCACCAGGGGACCAATAAATAGCACTATGATAAATGGAGAAAAGAAAAAAATAAATCAAAGGACTTATTACACTGGAAAAATATGTTGCAAAAGTCCTCTTTAAATGTTAATAAGCAATGATGCCACTTTGAGGACTAAGATGTGCCTGACTTCAGTCATGTATCATAGATTGAAATCACACCCCCCCCCAAAAAATATATATATGTGTGTGTGTGTGTGTGTGTGTGTGTGTGTGTGTGTGTGTCAGCTGGGCTGGGTCATGATTCTCAGTGGTTTGGCAGTCATAATGATATAATGTAGCAGTTATATGATGATTCTCTAAAATGTAAGCTGATGTAATAAACCAATAAAAGAATTAAGGGTGGGTTGTATGCAATACCCTTAATCCCATTACAACCCTGATCTGATCTAAAGGAGCTTCCCAGGGGTGTGACCTCCAACATCTTTTATCTTACAAAGGAAGATGAGAGAGAGTAAGCAAAGAAAGAGGGACCTGTTATCACCAAGAAAGAAGAGCCAGGAGTGCAGTGTATTCTTTGGGTCTGTGGTCCCTGCACTGTGAAGCTCCTATATTCAGGGGATGGTTGATGTCAAAATGCAGGGAAATCTCCAAGGATGGTTGGCATATAGATGTTAAAAGGAGACAAAGACCTTTCCCCAGAGCTTAGAAAGAAAGTCTTAGCTATTCTGGCACGCAGAATTTGGACTTTTAGCCTCCTAAACTGTGAAATGGAATACTGGTGTAGTGCTTATAGGATAAGCTCTGGACCGCAAGGTCAGTTTGAACTGCGAGGTTGACCTATACAGGGTCCCTACAAGTTGGAACTGACTCAACAGTACTTAATAACAACAAACTGAAATGGAATCCTGGTGTGACTCTCTAGGATAAGTACTGGACTGCTAACTCAAGGGTAGTAGTTCAAACCCTCCAGTTGTTCCTCAGCAACCCTATACAGGGTTGCTAGGAGTCAGAACCAACTGGACATTGCTTAACAACAACAAAACTAGGAAAATTGGAAGTTTTCAAAAATGAAATGGAACATGCAAACATCGATATTCTAGGTAGGCACCAGTGAGCTGAAATGGACTGGTACTGCCCATTTTGAATCTGACAATCACATAGTTTACTATGCCAGGAATGACAAACTGAAGAGGAATGGCATCGCATTCATCATCAAAAAGAACATATCAAGATCAGCCATGAAATACAACACTGTCTGTGATAGGATAATATTTACACGCCTACAAGGAAGAGCCATTAATATCACTATTATTCAAATTTACACACCAAACACTAAAATTAGTGATGATGAAATTGAAGAATTCTACCAACTTCTTCAGTCTGAAACTGATCAAATATGCAATCAAGAAGAAATAATTACTGGCAATTGGAATGCAAAGGTTGGAAACGAAGGATCGGTAGATGGAAATACCACCTTGGTGATAGAAATGATCCTGAAGATCGCATGATAGAATTTTTTTTTTAAGTTTTTATTGTGAGGTTTACATGGGAAAACATCAGCTTTACACTCACCCTATCGTATTTCATTTCATTGTAATGATTACAGTCCCCTCCATGCATCATCATATAACCCCAAAGGGTACACCACACAGGTCCCCCTACCACCACCACCCCCAGCCACCAGCACACAGCCCTTTTCCTGCCCTGAGTCCAGTGTCCCCAGCCACTCCATCTGTCCACATCATCATCTCTGTCTCCATCCTTGGCGTCACTGCCTCTCTGGGTAGGGTCCTGCTCTCCATTCTTTTCACTTGATGGTCCCAGGAACCTCTGTTCCTGGGCTGCAAAATCAATCACTCTCCTCTTTTTGTCTAAAAACATCGACCTCTATATTTCCTAGCCTCACAGTCTCAGACCTGATGGCAATTATTCACTATTGTACCACACGAGTCTTATCCCCATTTCCTTTCACCAGCCCAGTCCCAATGGATTGGAAA
>NW_006408739.1:355113-356454 GCF_000296735.1 Chrysochloris asiatica
AAGAGCAGAACAGAAAATTTCAAAGGTCACCTCAAGAAAACAAAGTCAAATAATATAACAAAATGTGCAAAGACCTGGAGTAAGAAAACCAAAAGCGAAGAACATGCTCAGCATTTCTCAAGCTGAGGGAACTGAAGAAAAAATTTAAGCCTCCAGTTGCGGTATTGAAGGATTCTTAGGGCAAATTATTGAATGATGCAGAAAGTATCAAAAGAAAATAAAAGGATTGAAAACTTATAAGTCTGTCTTCAGCCTATAACTGATTGGAATACCTAAAATGGAGCTAGATCTTGCCTAAGGAAGGAGGCTTCCTGTGGAGCCTTTGCATCGCATAAGACCACAGGTAGAATCCTGAGCTCCATCCAGAATTTTCTGAGGTGGGAAGTTTCCACTTGAAAGGACAAGCAGACCAGCCTAGAGCTGCTAGAATAACATAAGATACTTCTTGAAAGAAAGACCAACTGTGGGAACTCCTGGGCCCAGAGTCAGTGACATAGCCACAGAGGACTAGAATGGAGAGTGAAGCATCCAGCTGATAAAAAGAGAAGGCATATGCACAAGAACAACCACACTTGCAGATAATACTCACTTGACCTGGCTTCAATGGCTGGATGATCAGAACTCAAATAGAAGAAGAAAGAAGAGTAATCTGATACAATTTGATGAACTTGACCTACACTTATGGATGCAGTAGCTCAAACACATCTTTATAGCAAGGATCATTCCCACCCCCTCCATACACAGGATAGACAGGAATGGGCAACTTGGACATTGGCTACCCAAAATGGGGGTTACAAAGGCAAGAAGTGACTGGCTTACAAGCTTTCAAGAGGGAACCTAGATCCAGAAGGTGTGGAGGAAGGTAGAATCTCCACTGAGTAGTATCCAATCTGTCTGGGCAGGGCTGATGAAAGGAGATGTGGATAGGTCTCTTGTGATACAATAGTGAATAATTGTTATCAGGACTGATTGTGAGGGTTGGAAATGTAAATGTAGACATTTTGTAGCAAAAGGAGGGGAGTGATTGACTTTGCAATCTAAGAGCCGAGGTCCCTGGGACCATCAGGGGAGAAGAGTGGAGAGCGAGACCCTGCCCAGAGAAGCAGTGACACTAGAGATGGAGGCAGAGACGATAACATGGAGAGATGGAGCAGCTGGGGACTTTAGACCCAGAGAGAAAAACGAGCTGTGTGCTGATGACCAAGGGGGCAGGCTTGCAGGGTATACCCTTTGGTTGGTTGATGATGCATAGAGGGGACTGTAACCATGCAATGAAACGATATACAATAGGATGAATGTAAAGCTAGTGTTCTCCCATGTAAACTATCACATAATTCACAA
>NW_006408739.1:358338-364327 GCF_000296735.1 Chrysochloris asiatica
TGGGTACTATCTGCAAGTATGGTTGTTCTTGTGCCTCTCCCCTCACATCATATCACCTAGACACTTCACGATCCATTCTATTCCTCTGTGGCCATGTCACTGCCTCTGGGCCCAGGAGTCCGCATGATAGAATTTTACAAGACTAATGAATTCTTCATTGCAAATGCTTTTTTTGAACAACATGAAAGACGACTCTACACATAGACTTTACCAGATGGAATGCACAGAAATCAAATTGACTACCTCTGTGGAAAGAGATGGTAGAAAAGCTCCATATTATCAACCAAAATAAGGTCAGGGGCAGACTGTGGAACAGACCATCAATTGCTCATATGCAAATTCAGACTGAAGCTGAAGAAAATTAAAACAAGTCCATAAGAGCCAAAATATGACCTTGAATATATTCCAACTGAATTTAGAGATGGTCTCAAGAACAGATTTGATGTATTAGACACTAATGACAGAAGATCAGAAGAGTTGTGGGATGACATCAAGAACATCATATAGGAAGAAAGCAAAAGTTCATTAAGAAGACAAGAAAGAAGGAAAAGACCAAAATGGATGTCAGAAGAGACTCTGAAACTTGCTTTCCAGCGTAGAGATGCTAAAGCAAATGAAAGAAGTGAGGAGGTACAATAGCAGAACAGAGATGGAGGCGGGGCTTGATGGTGGCTAGGGTAGAGGTGCAGTGAAGCTCACCCTCAGCAATACCACAGAATGCCAGGCAGAGCAGATACAGGGCAGAGTTCCAAAACTCAGAACCACATAGGTACGAATATTTTTTTAAAGTTTGAAGGCTTATAGCTAGTGGAATTTGAAGCTGAAGTAAGAAATCCCATACTTTTAAATCTGCTGGGCTCAGCGTCACAGAGCTGACAACTTGGGTTAGCCCAAGCAGCAAGACCAAGTGGGGGGTGGGGGCCGGGTCAGACACACCATGGAAAAATGCCACAGGAACCTCGGAGAAAAGGTGGATAATACACTTCGTCTGTTTTACTTTATTCTGATTTTCTTTTTATTTGGTATCTGTTCATTGGCCACCCCCTCCCCCACTCCACTATTTGAGAACCTCCATTCTGGTGACTATGGGGGAGTGCCTGAACAAATGGACACCTCCCCACCCTCATCACTGGTGGGTTCCTCTGCCACACATACGCACAGATACTCTCAGCCTAAGAGCTGGCCCTGAACTGTTATTTTGGTTTAAATATGGGGAAGGCCATGACAGGGGTGTAGAGAGGGAAAGAGAGTTTAAAAACAAAACAGGCCAGAAATTAAATTAAATCCTGAGGTATCGCATAACAACCAACAGTGGCATCTTGAAATCTCTCAGGCAGCTTGGAAGGCAAGAAGCTGAAGAGAGGCCATTAAAGTCATACTCATATTAGGATACAGAGTTTTTTTCTTTTTCTTTCTCTCCCTCCTCTTCCTTTTCCACAATTATAGACTACAGTATTCAGTCTAGTTTTGTTTTTTTGTTGGTGGTGGGGTTTTTTGTTTTATTTTGTTTTTGCTGCTGCTGTTTTGCTGTTTTATGCCCCCCTTCTACCTTTGGGGGACTCTTCCTTTCCCTATATTACTCAAGAAGAGACAGCAACTGTTGCCATATAGTCAAACTACAATCACAGTCTATAAAACACCAAAACCCAGGCTAGAACCAGTACCAACTGCCATATACCAGGGAAGCAGACAACACCTGTGAAAGTTACTTTGAGTTAAGCAATAAGAAGAGTGAAAAGTGATGCCCACATCCTGATCAGATCTACCTGGAAGCAACCAGAAAGCATAAAAATTACCAAAACACATACTCAATTAAGTTTAAAGGCCACAGATAAACACTAAACATGTCCAAGAAGCAAAAGCAAATGACCATATCAGCACATGTCCAGAAAAAAGATAAAATATCTGAGACAAATAACCTAGAAGTAGACCTGGAATCCATTATGGAAGGAGGGCAGGCCCTGGAAATGCCTGAGAAAGAATTCATCAAAATGATTATAAAATGTTTCAAAACACTTTACAATGGAGTTGACAAAAATAAAGAAGTCAGGAAAGCACTATAGGAACAAACAAATAACAAAGATACAGCATTGGAAACTATTCAAAACCTACAGAAAGAGGTCCAAATGATCAATAATAGAATATCAGAAATAGACAATATTCTGAAAGGGTAAAGGAGTAGGATAGAAGAGATGGATGGCAGAACCAGTGAGCTAGAAGACAAATCTCTCAATACCACTAAGATAGAAGAGCAAACATAAAAAAGGATAAAAAATTCTGAAGAAGGTCTAAGATTCATGTTGAACAACATGAAGAGGAATTACTTAAGAATTATTGGCATTCTAGAACAAGAAGAATCACACAAGTCCACAGAGGAAGAAAATTTCTCTGAAAAGCGAAAAGATAAACATTCAAGAAGCTCAACAAACCCCAGGAAGGATAGACCCAAAAAGAAAATCACTGAGACATATCATAATCAAGCTCTCCAAATTCAAAGATAGACACTTCTGAAAGCAGCCAGGGAAAACAGAAGTGTTTCATACAAAGGCAAGTAAGTCACATTAAGCTCGAATCTCTCAGCAGAAAACCATGCAAGCAAGTAGGCAATGGGGAGACATATATAAAACCCTGAAAGAAAAAAAAAAAAAAAAACTGCCAACAAATAATCCTTTATCCAGCAAAGCTATCAATCAAATACAACAGTGTAATCAAAATATTCCAGGATAAACAGAAACTAAGGGATTTTGCCAAAGCCAACCCTGCTATAAAAACATCCTAAAGGGATTTCTGTGGACTGAGAACCAACAAGAACAGACAACAACCAAAGATTGACATAACTGGCAGCATCTCCCAGAATTAAATCAGCAAAAGGAAGAGAACAAAATTATAAGAACAAACTCAGAGAATCTGGGAGGTCAATCTATGATCAAATCAATTACAATGTAAAAGAAGGTAAACACATAGGAACAGAGATCCAGACAGTGAGAAGGTCATGTCGATTATAGGATAAAATAGACGGCACTAAATGGAGAGAAAAGTTAATGGACTGTAAGGCAACCTCAAAGAAAATTTACGCTTCACAATATACCAAGAGAATGAAAATCCAAAAACATGGAAACATTAAAACTATGAAGAAACTCACAAGAAAGAACATAAAAGCATAAACTCAACAAAGCAAGACACACAGAACAAAGAAAGCAGTAATACCAAAAAAAAACCCACAAACATAATGGCAGCAATCAATCCATACCTGTTGATAATTACACTGAATGTAAATGGATTAAATGCACCTGTTAAGAGATGGAGAGTGACAGAATGGATAAGAAAACAAGATCTGCATATCTCACACACAGAGACAAAAACAGATTAAAAGTCAAAGGATGGGAAAAAATATACCCACTAATTGCAATAAAAAACAAACAGGAGTGGCAGTACTAATCTCTGATAAAATAAACTTTAAGGCAAAAACTAGCATAATTGATAAAGATGGACATTATCTGAAAGGGAAAACAAACCCCGGCGTCACTCATCAACCATACTGCACACCACACAGCCCGTCTAGAGACTTTTATTCAGGGTGAGGAAGGTGACCTCTGCCGGAGAGAGAAGGCAGGAGGCAGAAAAGAAGAGAGAGTCAAAAGGAAGGGAGTGGTCATTGCTAGGGTGATTTAGCTCTGGACTATCAAAAGCCATGTTGCCCTTTAAACTACGTGCCTTGTAGCTTAGGGCGGGGAAACAGACAAAATGGAGTTGAAGGGAGGGGAAAGGGAAGAACCCGGAAGGTACAGCCTAAAATAGCAGACCTGATATTGTAACATTATCTCATGATTAAAGGGACAATTGAACAAGATGACATAACCATAAAAAATATTTATGCTCCCAATGAAAGAGCTCCAAAATATATAAAGCAAATTCTAATAGATTTGAAAGTAGCTCTGGTAGCGTAGTGGTTACGAATCGGGCTGCGAACCTTAAGGCCAGCAGTTCAAAACTACCAGCCGCTTCGAGGGAGAAAGATGAGGCGTTCTGCTCCCGTAAAGATTTACAGCCTCGGAAACCCTGTACAGGGTCGCTATGTGTCAGAACCAACTTGACAACACTTAATAACAACAATAGATTTGAAAAAAGAAATAGATGAATCTATAATAATAGAGGGTGATTTAACTACACCACTTTCAAAAATGGATAGAACCAGAAAGAAACTTGACAAAGACACAGAAGAACTAAACAACATAATCAGCCAACTGGACCTCATAGATGTGTACAGAGCATTCAACCCAACAACAGCACAATACACATTCTTTTCCAGTGCACATGGACCATTCTCCAGAATTGACCATGTCTTAGGCCACAAAACAAATCTCAATAAATTTACAAATAACAAAATACTACAAAGCATCTTCTCAGACCGCAATGCTATCAATTAGAAATCAACAATAGGAAGACCAAGGAAATCAAGTCAAATATATGGAAACTGAATAACATCCTGCTGAAAAGCGACTGGACACTAGAAGAAATTAAACATGAATTCACAAAAATCCTAGAAACAAATGAGAACTAAAACACAACATACCAAAATGTTTGGACATGGCAAAAGCGGTGCTGAAAGGAAAATTTATTGTGATAAACGAACACATCCAAAAAAAAGATATGTAAGGAAAAGAAAGAAAGAGATGAAGAAGAGAGTCTTGGCTTCAACAGCAGGCAGGTTTATTGAGAGTAAATCTGGGAGGGTGTACTCTTACATCACCCACAAAGGAGACCAAGAGCCCATCTGTTCTCTTACAGACTGGAGTATTTAAGGCAGTATGGTCTAGGTACTGTTCCGGTGAGTTTATATATAGAGATTTGGGCAGGGGTATGGAGATTTTCCTAAAACTTGGAATTTCTGGGGGGAAGGGGGGGACTCTAGGTGTAACAAAGACCCAAGCTTCCAGGGAGATCTAAAGCTTAAGCAGGACCCCATTCAGTGTCAATTGGGGGTAGTTGCAATGCCATTCTGTTGATCAATGCCATTCTGTTGATCAGGCACAAGGTCCTTCAAGAAATAACTGAAATTAACACATTAACAGCATCTAAAACAATTAGAAACACACCAACAGAGGGAACCTACAGCCACAATAAAAAAAGAAATAATAAAGATTAGAGCACAAATAAATGAGATTGAAAACAGAAAAACTATAGAAAGAATCAACAGGCCAAGAAGCTGGTTCCTTGAAAGGATTAACAAAATTGACAGACCACTGGCAAACCTAACAAGAGAAAAGAGGGAGAAGACACAAATAACACGCATAAGAAACCACATGGACGATGTTACAACAGAGTTAAAGGAAATCAAAAGGATAATAACAGAATACTATGAAGAGTAGTAATCCATCAAATTCAAAAACTTAGAAGGGATGGATACATTTTTAGATAAACACGACCTACCTAAACTTACACATATTGAAGTAGAAAATATGAACAGACCCATAACAAAAGAAGAAATTGATCAGGTCATCAAAAAACTCCCAACCAAAAAAAGTCCAGGTCCAGATGGCTTCACTGCTGAGTTCTGCCAAACAAATATTCAGGGAAGAGCTGTCACCAATTCTACTCAAATTATTCCAGAATATAGAAGATGACAGAAAACTTCTTAATAATTTTTATGAAGCAAGCATAAACTTCATCCCCAAACCAGGGAAGGACATCACTAAGAAAGAAAACTACAGACTAATATCACTCATGAACATGCAAAAATTCTCAACAAAATCTTAGCCAACAGAATCCAGAAACACATCTAAAAGATAATACATCATGATCAAGTGGGATTCATATCAGAGATGTAAGGATGGTTCAACATCAGAAAAAAGATCAACTTATCTACCATATAAATAACAAAAAAGAAAAGAACCACATGATCATATTGATTGATGCAGAAAAGGCATTTGACAAAATCCAACATCCATTCCTGATAAAAACACTCAACAAAATAGGAATTGAAGGGAAA
>NW_006408739.1:370918-372522 GCF_000296735.1 Chrysochloris asiatica
CTCCTGCATTGCTGGTGGGATTGCAAAATGGTCCAACCTTTCTGGAAAGCAATATAGCTCTTCCTCAGAAGGTTGGCAATAGGAATACCTTATTACCCAGCAATTCCTCTACTTGGTATTTATCCACAAGAAATATGAGCCATAACACGAGTAGATATATGCACACCAATGTTCATAGCAGCAATATTTACAATAGCAAAAAGATGCAGACAGCCAAAGTGCCCATCAACTGAAGAATGGATAAACAAACTGTGGTACATACACACAATGGAATATTTTGCTACCTTGAAGAATAACAAGGAAGCTGCAAGCCACTGCATACCATGGATGAACCTTGAGTACATTATGTTGAATGAAATTAGTCAGTCACAATAGGAGATATACTGCACAGGACCACTGCTATAAAAGACTAAGAAAAAGAACCCATTCTAAAGATTCTTTGCTGGTTACTGGGATGTTGGGGGTGAGATGAGGGGAGGGAGGGGAAGGTGGAGTACAGGGTAGGGAATAGACACAGGATAGTTTGGGTGCTAGGGAGGGGGGCAATATACAAGAAGGGGGAGGGGAATGGAAGAACAAAGTGGATGGGAAAACAATTAGGCAGGTTTAATTGGGCTAAGTGGGACAGAGGTAAATAATGATGTATGCACAACCTTGTAAAAACAGGGCTCTGGGATACATGGATTGAGACATGGTTGGAATGGGGAAAAGGGGGAAATAATGTTAAGATGCTTGGCTACCTTTTGAATCTTGGTTTCCCTTACAAACCATTATAAAACAGACACTTGAGCGGGAGAGAAAGGAATAGCCAGAAAGATCACCATAGAAACTTGTAAGTCTGTATTCTGCTTATAACTGATTGGAATAGATAAAATGGGGCTACACCTTGTCCAGTGAATGAGGATTCCTGCAGAGCCTTTGCATTACATAAGACCATAGGTGGAATGCTGAACAGCACCCAGAATCTTCAGAGGTGGGAAATTTCCACTTGAAAGGACAAGTAGACTAGCCTGGAGCAGCTAGAAGAACAAAAGATATTTCTTGAGAGAAAGACCCATAGGAAAAATACAAAATAATATAGGCAGACGGACTGATTACTAAAAGAACGATCTCGCCCAGGAGACATCAAGGCAAGTGGTTGAGTCCCCTCAGAGCAAATCCCCTTCCAAGACTAAGATTCAATGGGAATACGTGCACTGATTGGTGACCACATTCATTACCATGAAGTGGGTAATGGGAAGTGAGGGAAAAACAGCAATGAAGCTGCAAGCTAAACCCTACAACGTTCAACAGACTTCTGTGAACCTGGGTGGAGACCTGGTTGGCCAGCAGTGTTGCAAGACCTAGGGACTATTGGGCCCAGAGTCAGTGACATAGCCACAGAGGACTAGAGTGGAGAGTGAAGCATCCTGCTGATAAGAAGAGAGGGCATATGCACAAGAGCACCCACACTCGCAGATAATACCCACTTGACCTGGCTTCAATGACTGGATGATAAGAGCTCAACTAGAATAAGAAAGAAGAGGAAAAAAAGAGTAATCTGATACAATTTGATGAACTTGACCTACACCTATGGATGCAGTAGCTCAAAAGAGGGAACAAAT
>NW_006408739.1:373012-379462 GCF_000296735.1 Chrysochloris asiatica
ATGGCAATGAAACAATATACAATAGGATGAATGTAAAACTAATGTTCTCCCATGTAAACTATCACATAATTTACAATAAAACTTTTTTTTTAAAAGGAGCTGAACAGAAAATTTCAAAGGTCAGCTCAAGAAGACAAACTCAAATATTATAATGAAATGTGCAAAGACCTGGAGTTAGAAAACTAAAAGGGAAGAACATGCTCAAAATTTTTCAAGCTGAGGAAACTAGAGAAAAAATTCAAGCGTCAATTTGTGATATGGTGCCCTGGGCTAATGCACTGGACTGCAAAGTCGATTTCAACCACAAAGTCAGCTGTTCAAGCTCACCAGCCACTCCTTGGAAAACTTATGCAGGGTCACTGTGGGTTGGAACTGACTAACAACAACAACAACAACATGGGTAAAATATTGAATGATGTTGAAAGAATCTAAAGATGATGGAAGGGCTCTCTCTCAGGTCCTCACTTCCAAGTTGACAAAGAAAAGGAGAAACAACCGTCCTGCCAAAATGGGCCACAGCCACATACCTGCAGCCTATTCTCTGTAGAACTGTGCCACTGAATGCCCAAAGACAAGGCCATTAAGAATTTCATAATTTGAAACTTAGTAAAGGCCTCCGCCGTCAGGGATATTTACAAAGCAACTGTCTCTGATGCATACGTGCTTCCCAAGCTATATGTCAAACTCCATGATTGTGTGAGCAGTGCCATTCACAGCAAGGCAGTCAGAAGCCATTCTTGTGAAGCTCAGAAGGACCAAACACCCCACCCTGGTTTAGACCTTTGGGTGCTGCACCGCCACCAAAGCCCATGTAAAGAATTGAGCCCTTAAATGCTGAAGAAAAACTAACATGCAAGAAAATAAGATGAAAATTTTACTTTATGGCAAAAAATACAAAGATGGAAGGAATACACAGAGTACAAAAAAGAAATGTTTCAACCATTTCAAGAGGTACCATATGATCAAGAGCCAGTGACCCTGAAGAAAGACATTGAAAGCATTGGCAAAGAACAAGGTTCTAAGAATATACAGAATACAAACTGAAATCTTTAAACAAACTGCAGCAGCGCTGGAGGCACTCACTCAACTATGCCAAAAAATTTGGAAGACAACTACCTGGCCACCAATACTGATAGAGATCCATATTTGTGCCCATTCCAAAGAGAGGTGACCCAACAAAATGCAGACATCATCAGACAATATCACTGATATCCCATACAAGTAAAGTTTTACTAATGGTAAAACAAAAATGGCTGCAACCATACATTAACAGAAAACTCTCAGAAGTTCAAGTCAGATTCAGAAGAGGACATGCAACGAGGGATATCATTGCTGACGTCAGATGGATCTTGGCTGAAAGCAGAGAATACCAGAAAGATGTTTACCTGTGCTTTATTGACTATGAAAAAGCTTTTGATTGTGTGGATCATGACAGGCTTATGGGCAACATTGCCGAGAATGAGTATTCCAGAACATTTAATTGTGCTCATGAGGAACCTGTACATAGAACAAGAGGAACACTGGGAACAAGGGAACACTGAATGGTTTAAAATTAGGAAAGGTGTGGACCAGGGTTGTATTCTTTCACCATATTTATTCAGTCTGTATTTGTTGTTGTTTTTGTTGTTAGGTCTCATCGAGTCAATACTGACTCATAGCGACCCTACACACAACAGAACGAAACATTGCCTGGTCCTGGGCCAATCTCACAATTGTTGCCACGCTTGAGCCCATTGTTGCTGTCACTTTGCCAATCCATCTCACTGGGGTCTTCCTCTTCTTCTCTGACCCTCCCACCTTACCAAACATGATGTCCTTCTCCAGTGACTGGTCCCTCCTGACTATATGTCCAAAGTATGAGAGATGAAGTTTGGCCATGCTGGCCTCCAAGGAGCACTCCAGCTGTACCTCTTCCAACACAGATCTGTTTGCTCTTTTGGCAGCCCATGGCACTGTCAATATTCTCCTCCAACACCATAACTCAAAAACATCAATTCTTCTACGATCTTCCTTATTCACTGTCCAGCTTTTGCTTGCATATGAGATTATTGAAAACACCATGGTTTGGGTCAGGCGCACCTTAGTCCTCAAGCTGACATCCTTGCTCTTCAACACTTTAAAAAAGTGTTGTGCAGCAGATTTGCCTAATGCAATACACCATTTGATCTCTTGACTGCTGCTTCTGTGAGTGTTGATAGTTGATCCAAGAAGAATGAAGTCCTTGACAACTTCAATCTTTTCTCTGTTGATAAGAATGTTGTTTATTGGTCCAGTGGTGAGGATTTTTGTTTTCTTGACATTGAAATGTAATCCATACCTAAGGCTATGCTTTTTGATCTTCATCGGTAAATGTCTTAAGTCCTCTTCACTTTCAGCAAGCAAGGTTGTATCAACTGCACATCGCAGGTTGTTAATGAGTCTTCCTACAATCCTGATGCCAGCTTCTCAGATTATTTGCTCAGCATACAGGTTGAATAAGTATGGTGAAAAACCCGAGAAGCTGAATTTTATGAAGAAAAACAGGGTGTCAGGATTGGAGGAAGACTCATTAACTTGACTGTCTTGTGGATATTGGTTTTCCCTGTCTTCTATTGTAAAATAGACATTTAAGTGTGATATAAAGGAATATTAGGAAATATGATTACAGAATGCTTGTAAGCCTGTTTTCAGCCTATTACTGATTGAATGAGCTAAAACGGGTACTAGAATTTTTCCCATGAAATAGGCTTTTTGTTAAGCCTTTGTGGAGTATAGGGCCTTAAGTGGAATCTGAGCCCCACCCAGAACCTTCTGAGGTGGGACATTCCCACTTTGAAAAGACATGCAGACCAACTCAGAATAGTTAGACGAGCAGAAGATATTTTTTTGAAGGAAAGACCAGCAGGAAAAAACAAAACAAAACAGGCTGCTTGACTGTTAAAATATCAAACAATCTGTTTGCCTTGGAGCCATCAAGGCAAGAGAAGTCAGCCCACCAGGGTAATCCTCTTTTTAAGAATGAAACTCAAAGGGAAGACACAAGCAATCTCATATGCTCACTGGTGACTGCCCTGATGTACTTGTGAGTGACGGTGAGGGAAATGCAGCACTGAAGACATGGGCTGAGTTTGGCTATGTTCCATAGGCACCTGTTGACCTTGAGATGAGAGGGAGAAGAGGAAGAACTGACTGGTCTTGAGTTTTGGGAGGCATGTGAACTCCTGAGCCCATGGACACTGACATAGCCTCTGGAGGCGAAGGCTGAGAGTAAAGCATCCAGCTGGTCTGAAGTGGGGGAAGGCGTGTGAGAACTCCCATACTTGCAGATAGTACCTATTTGATATAGATTGGATGGCTAACTGACCAGAACTCGACCAGATGAAGATAAAGAAGTTTGATACAGGGATCAAATGCATATTATTACAATCTGATGAACTGACGTTTGCTTATGCATATAGTTGCTCAAAATTCCAACCTAAAGGGAAGAATTCTTCATATGAAGGATCAAGCTTGCCTCCTCAGTACATTGGATTGATTGTTGTTGTTATCTGCCGTGGAGTCGCTTCTGACTCATAGCAACCCTGCATAGGGTTTCCGAGGCTGTAAACCTTTATGGGAGCAGAAAGCTTCATCTTTCTCCCACAGAACAACTGGTAGTTTTGAGCTGCTGACCATGAGATTAGCAGCCCAATTTGTAGCCACTATGCTACCAGAGCTCCTTACATTGGGTTGATAGGGACGGGCAAATTTAGACCTTGGCTATCAAAAATGGGGGGCTTTAAAGGCATGAAGTGGCTGGCTTACAAGCTTTCATGAGTATATTTAGTACCAGAATGAGGGGAGTGTGGTAGAATCCCCACTGAATAGTTTTCTTCTTTTCTATATGGATCTGGTGAAAGGTTATGTGGGAAGATGGGGATAGGATTTTACTAATCAATTGTGTCTAATTTTTATCAGGATTAATTGTGACTGTCATAGCTGTAAATGCAGAAGATGTGTAGCTAAAAGTGGGGCATAATCATCCATTTCAGGAACAGAGGATCCTAGGACCATCAAGAGGGAAGAACATGAGTGGAGACCATGGCAGAGGCAATGACATAGAGAGATAGAGCAGTTGAGGACTCTAGGCCCATGTACTGAGAAAGGGACAGGACACTGGCTTGCAAAGTGTGCCCTTTGGGCATTTAATTGGATATGTAGTTTCTGTACATTAAAAAAAAAGGAGTGGGAATAATAGAGGTAAATATTGTTGACATATGGTACATGGCAGGGAATGTAATCATTGCAATGAAACAAAATATGGTTTTTTATTGTAAAATTGATAATCTGCACTATAAACTTTCACTCAATTCACAATAAGAACATTAAAAAACAAAAAAAGCAATTAAGAAATCATAAAGCCATTGTCTTAGTGCTGCACTGGACTGCAAGGTAAGCGGGAAACCCACCAAATGCTCCTTGGAAACCTCATACAGGGTCACTTTGAGTCGGAACCGACTCAAAGACACTGAACAACAACAACAAATACCACAAACAGAAATTTTATTTTGTGCTAGTTGAGGAGGCTGGTGGTCTGAATTCAGGGTGTCCTTTCTAGGGAAAGACTTCCTCTCTCCACAGGCTCTAGGGGAAGGTTAACTTGTTTTCTGGTTCCATGGAAAGCTTCCTGAGGATTGGCACCAGTGGTTCCCCATCTCTGCTTGCTTAAACTCTTCTGTTGCTCAAAAGAGATTTACTCTAAAATCATCCTACATGAACCTTGCCTCCTTAACATAACAAAGAAAATAATTTCCAAGTGGGATTGTAACCAGAGACACTGAAATTAGAAGTTACAAAGCATATTTGGGGGGACACAATTCAATCTTTAACAGTTTAAGAGAATGAGTTAGGTTTTAGAAATTTACTTTAAAACTTCAGCTCTTATAGCATACCTCTAGGAGTCCTGGTGTGGCACTGTAAAGTAAAACACTGGACTTCAAGGTCACTTTGAACCGTAAGGTTGGTGGTTCAAACCCACCAGCTGCTCTTTGGAAACCCTATACAGGGT
This sequence comes from Chrysochloris asiatica, assembly GCF_000296735.1. Classification (NCBI taxonomy): domain Eukaryota; kingdom Metazoa; phylum Chordata; class Mammalia; order Afrosoricida; family Chrysochloridae; genus Chrysochloris; species Chrysochloris asiatica. The sequence goes on from NW_006408739.1 coordinate 378,039, forward strand.
TGCTATGAGTTGGAACTGACTCTAGGGAACTTAACAGCAACAAGGAATCAGGGTATGGCACTATAGGATAAACATTGGACTACTAACTGAAAGATTGGCAGTTCAAACCCACCAGCCGCTCCTCAGAAATCCTATACAGGGCCCCTATGAGTCGGAACCTATTCGACACCACTTAACAAAAACAATGAGTTGGAACTGACTCCATGGCATTTAAAAACAGCAGTCCAAAACAGTTATCTCTGTTTCTCTTCTTTCTTTATAGAACGATCTAGAGATTCTGCCATTTTCTTTAATTCAGTGGCTACTACCACATACTCTAATACTCTATCCCTTAAGGTAACTCTCTCCAAAGAAGGTTAGATATAGAGTGGAATATTTTCTTATACTGCTGATCCCAAAGACAGTCCCATTTTCTTTAAGTTTAAATTTTATTCAATGGTATGCTGGTGAATGTTTAACAACTACCTTGTTTAGACATAGGGGAGGGCTTGAGAATTCTGCAACTGGGTGAGATCTGATTGTGATGTTTTCTACTTTCCATGGTGTAATTAGTGCCCCATGACTTATTTCAAGTTATCAACATGATGAAATGAACATGGAGTTATCATACAACATTTTCACCGTGTGATATAATCAACCATCTAAAAAGCGTTTTAGAAGAAAAAGACCCCAAATTCAAATATTTTCTAGATACTCCTTTATTAAGTCTTAAACAGGACAAAGACAAGAAAGATAAAGACAAATCATCTGGATAAGGGAGACCATCAGCATGAGGTGTCCAACAGATTCAAAACTGTGACTAATTATATCATTGTTATTTGGTGTCTTAGAGATGTGTCCCACCCAGAGAGACTCTATTCATAACAGAACAAAACATTGCCTGGTCCTGTACCATTCTCACAGTCATCATTATGTTTGAGCCCATTGCTGCAGACACTGTGTCAATCCATCTCCTTGGTGGTCTTCCTCTTTTTCCGCTGACCCTCTACTTTACCAAGCATGATATCCTTCTCCAGGGACTGATCCCTCCTCATAACATGTCCAAAGTGCCTGAGATGGAGTCTTGCCATGTTTACTTCTAAGGAGTATTTTGTACTTCTTCTATGACACATTTGTTTGTTCTGGCAGCCCATGGTATTTTCAACGTTCTTCTCCAACACCACAATTCAGATGCATCAATTTTTCAATGGTCTTCCTTATTCATTGTCCAGGTTTCATGAGGCAGCTGAAAATACCACGACTTGGGGCAGGCATTCCTTAACCCTCAAAAAGACATGTGTTCTTTACCACTTTATAAAGGTCTTGTGCAAATTATGAAGGTCATCAATGAAAAATTCGGGACAAATGTGAAGGCACTAATGATGGGAATACATGGACTACAAAACATTTTGAAACCACACAAACAAAAATAGATAAAATAGATG
>NW_006408739.1:383632-391871 GCF_000296735.1 Chrysochloris asiatica
AAAAAAAAAAAGGTCTTGTGCAGTAGATTTACCAACTGCAATGCCTCTTTTGATTTCTTGACTGCTGCTTCCACGAGCATTGATTGTGGATCCAAGTAAAATGAAATCCTTTACAACTTCAATTTTTTTTTTTGTTTATCATGATGTTGTTGTTTGTTTTCTTTATGTTGAGTTGTAGTCCATACTGAAGGCAGTATTCTTTGATCTTCATCAGCAAATGCTTCAAGTCCTTTTCACTTTCAGACTACAAGGTTGTGTCATTAGCATATCATTTAATGAGCCTTTCTCCAATTCTGATGTCACGTTCTTCTTTGTATAGTCCAGCTTCTCGGATTATTTGCTCAGCATACAGATTGAATAATACAATACACACTTTTCCTGATTTTATACAAGACAGTATCCCCCTGTTCTTGTATTCGACCTTTTTTTAACTAGGCAATATCCCCTTGATTTAAGCCAGATAGTATCCCCTTGTTCTTTTTGACATAGACCATAGACCTTTTGGTCTGTGTATAGGTTCCAAATTAGCACAGTTAAATGTTCTTGACTTCCCATTTTTTGCAATGGTATCCATAATTTATTATGGCCAGCCACACAGTGTAATGCCTGTGCATAGTCAATAAAACACAAGTAAGCATCTTTCTGGTACTCTCTGCTTCCAACCAAGATTCATCTGACTTTAGCAATGAAGTCATTCTACATTCCAACTCCTGAACCAGACTTGAATTTCGGGCAGCTCCTATCAATGACTGCTACAACCATTTTAGAATTATCTTCAGAAAAATTTTACTTGCATGTAATATTAATGATATTGTTTAATAATTTCTGCATTCTGTTGGGCCATCTTTCTATGGAATGGGCACAATTGGGTGGCCAGGTAACTGTCTTCTAAATTTCTTGGCATAGACTAGTGAGTGCTTCCAGCACTGTATCAGTTTATTGAAACATTTCAATTGGTATTCCATCAATTCCTGGAGCTTGGTTTTCACTAGTGTCTTCAGTGCAGCTTCCTTCAATACCATCATTTCTTGATCATATACCATCTCCTGAAATGGTTGAATGTTGACCAGTTCTTTTTGGTACAGTCACAGGGTAGTCTGCCATCCTTCTTTCTTTCTTTTTAACTTTTTATTGTAAATTGAATGAAAGTTTACATAGAGATCATTAGTTTTGCATTCAATAAATCATATACATCGTTTCATCTCAATGACTACAATCCCCCCAATGTAACATCTCTTATCCCACTTCTTCCCTGTGTTTCTTATTTACAGTCTTCCTCCTTTCTCAACTCATCTGAACTTAGTCTTCGGGTAAATGCTGCCCTTTTGATCTTGAATGGTTGACTAGCCTATAGTGTGCATGCCTCACTAGTATTATTGTTCCCCCTATATACCTTGAGGACTAAGGTGCTCCTGACCCAAGCCATGGTATTTTCAATAACCTATATGGATGTGAAAGCTGGACAGTGAATAAGGAAGATCATAGAAGAATTGATGCCTTAGAATTGTGGTGTTGGAGGAGAATACTAAAAGTGCCATGGACTGCCAAAAGAACCAATAGATCTGTTTTGGAAGAAGTGCAGCCAGAGTGCTCCTTGGAGGCCAAGATGGCTAAACTTCGTCTCTCATACTTTGGACATATTGTCAGGAGGGAACAGTCGCTGGAGAAGGATGTCATGCTGGGTAAGATGGAGGGTCAGAGAAAAAGAGGGTGGAAGACCTTTAATGAGATGGATTGGCCAGGTGGCATCATTGATGGACTCAAGTTGGGCAGTGGTGGTGAGGTTGGCCCAGGATTGGACATTTTTCGTTCTGCTGTGCATGGGGTTGCTATGAGTCGGTTCATCTTGATGGCACCTGACTACAACAATATACCTATCTATTGCTTGGCTCAAAATTGAGACACAAGGGTGAGTTCAGTTCCAGACCTGAAGGGTGACCAAGGACCATAGTCTCTTGTGTTCCACCAGTCTCTATCCAACCAGTAAACCTGGTCTTTTTAATGATTTTGAGATTTGTTCCATGTTTTCTCCCAGTCTATCCAAGACCTTCTAATGTGATCCCTTTCAGAGTAGTTGGTAGTGGTAGCCAGGCATCATCTAATTTTCTGGTCTCAGAATCATGAAGGCTGATGGATATTCACGTGGTCTGTTAATTCATTGGACTAATTGTTTCCAAGGTTCTTCAGTTTTCATCATTCTTCTTTCCTCTGGACGGGGAGATACCAGTAGTTGTTGTTAAGTGCTATTGAATTGGTTCTGACTCATAGGGACCCTATATAGGGTTTCCAAGGAATTTATTAATGATGACCATTAATGATGTTTTAAGATCCCAGTTCTGCCATCTTCTTTTGAAGCTTCTTTTTTTTTTTTTAATTCAGCAAGTATTTTTGAGTGCCTAATACATGCCAGCTGTTGTTACTGGTACTTGGGACACATCAGAGAGCAAACAGATCCCTGCCCTTATGGAGTTTACAGTCTAGTGTTTATACCACTCCACTCCACCTGCACACTGTGACCCTAGGCACCTCTCTGTGCCTCAGGTGCCCAATGGGGTAATGAGCAGGCCTGTCACAGACATGGATAAGTGCTTGGTATCCTGTAGATGCCCAACTGGCCCCCACTCCACACTGCCCCCCAGGCAGTAGATAGGGCTGGAAGCTGACTTTTTATAAGAAAGCACATTGGGGATAGGCCAGAAGGGGTGGAGCTGGATTATCTGGTGCTGGGAAGGCCAGGATGGCTACACAAACTGCTGCTGCTGCTGCTTGATGGCTGCCTTGTTGGCAAGGTCCTAAGCCTTTTCTGTAGCTGCCAGTGCTGTCTCCTTTGCCTTTTCCTTGGCTGTTTCTACAAGTGTTTGAGAAGGGGCTTCACCTTGCAGCTTAGCCAAAATATATTGAAACTCCTTCATAGTCTTGGTCACATTGCTTTTAAACTGAGCCAGACTAAATTCCTGGACAGCTCTGGAGACGCCAAACAAGCTTGAAGAGACGCAGGTTTCCCGGTGAATTTCGGTCCAGCCACTGTTATCAAAGTTCACACAGTAAACGCAGCATTTCTCCACCACCATCAGCCGGGCATGGTTGACGTTCCAAGTAAAGGTTATCATGGTCTGATTTTGTGGGTCCACAATAGAGTCCTCCAGGATGTACACCGAGTGAGCAACATTGGCAGGAAACAGTCGCTCGGCCCAGCGGGGCATCCTGTTGCTCTTGGTCAAGAGTCTCCTGGACAGGAGCTTCTGGTCAGGCATCACCTCCCGGTCGGTGTACTATGTCCTCCGTCAAGACATGTTTGCTGTAGGGGTTCGGATACCGCTGCCAGAAGGCGGTGAACACTTGGTCCCAGGAACTCCGGAGCACGCTCTGGCCCAGGAAATACTTCACCATCGTCCCAGGCAGGCGGGCTCAGCACTCACACAGCATTAGGGGTGCGGAGCCCCGGGGGCATGCGGAGGCCTGGCCAGAAGTCTGCGCACGCCCCCAGGCTCGCAGCTTAGTGAACGCTACACCACGTCCAACCAGCCACCGCGGTCATGAGGAGTGGTCTGAAGCTTCTTTTGAAGAATGTTGTTGTTGTCAGGTGCCATCGAGTCGGAACCGACTCATAGTTACTCCATGCACAGCAGAACGAAACAATGTCCGAACCTGGGCCAACCCCACCACCGCTCCCACACTTGACGCCATCAAATGGTGCCACCTAGCTGATCCATCTCGTTGGGGGTCTTCTTCTTTTTCTCTGACCCTCCATCTTACCCAGCATTCTTCAATTGCAAATCAAGGCTGGAATTTTTAGTTTTTTTTCAGCTTGAGAAATGATTTGTTCTTCCCTTTGGGTTTCTAACTTCCGGTCTTTGCATATTTCATCATAATACTTTTCTTTGTCTTCTCGAACTTTGAAATTTTCTATTTAGCTTTACTTCATCATTTCTTCCATTCCCTCTAGCTACTCTACTTTCTAGACAAATTTCAAAGTCTCTTCTGACATCCACTTTGTTCTTTCTTTCCTGTCTTTTTAACAATGCTCTTTTGATTTCTTCATGTATGATTTTCTTGATGCCATCCTACAACTCCTCTGGTCAATAGAATTCAATGCATCAAATCTGTTCTTGAGATGGTCTCTAAATCAGGTGGAATATACACTCAAGGTTGTATTTTGGCTCTCACGGACTTGTTTTAATTTTCTTCAGCTGCACTGTGAACTTGCAGATCCAAGCAAATTGAAGTCTTTTAACACGAAATTATTGGTGCTGTTGTGAGGATTTCAGTTTTCTTCATATTGAGTGCAATCCATACTGAAGTCTTTGGTATTGTTTTCCTAATGTCCTTTTCAGCACTGTCGTAATTGGTATAGAGGAATCCAACTGATTTTTGTATTTTGATCTTATACCCTGCCACTTTGCTGAATCTTCCAATGAAGTCTAGTAGCTTTTTTTATTGAGTCTTTGGGGTTTTCTATATATAGGATTATATCATCTGCAAATAGAGTTTTACTTCCTCTTTGCCAATTCGGATGCCTTTGATTTCCCTAGATTGCCATATAGCTCTGGCTAAGACTTCCAGAAAAATATTGAATAGGAGTGATGACAAAGGTCATCCTTGTCTGGTTCCTGTTCACAGAGGAATGCCTTTCAGTTTCTCTTCATTGAGAGTAATGTAGGCTGTTCGTTTTGTATATATGCTCTTTAGTATGTTGAGGAATTTCCCTTCAATTCCTACTTTGTTGAGTGTTTTTATCAGGAATGGATATTGGATTTTGTCAAATGCCTTTTCTGCATCAATCAATATGATCACGTGGTTCTTTTCTTGAATATGAGCAATAGATGGTCTGTTCCACAGACTGCCCTTGGCCTTGTTTTGGCTGATGATACAGAGCTTTTACACTGTCTCTTTCCACAGATATAATCAATTTGATTTTTGTGTATGACATCTTTTATGTTGTTTTCAAAGGTATTTTCTGGGATAGAGGGAAATAAGGATTATACACAACCTTGGAACAGCAGTGTTCTATGATACAGTGATTGAGACATAGTCTGAATGGATAAAGGAAGGGAAAAAATGTTCAGGTGTTTGACTGTCTTGTGGATATTGGTTTCCCATGTCTACTATTGTTAAATAGACATTTAAGTGTGCTAGAAATGGATATTGGGAACTATGATAACAGAAGGCTTGTAAGCCTGTCTCCAACCTATAACTGATTGGATTTGCTAAATGTGAAGTCAGAATTTTCACAGGGAAATAGGCTTCTTGTTAAACCTTTGTAGAGTATGGGACCTTAGGTGGAATCCTGAGCCCCACCCAGAACCTTCTGAGTTGGGGCATTCCCACTTGAAAAGACAGGCAAACCAACCCAGAACAGCTGGGAGAACAGAAGAATCTTATTGAAGGAAAGACCTGCAGAAAAAAAGTGGACTGTTTACTAGAATATCAAGCAAGCTGATTGCTTTGGAGGCATCAAGGCAAGAAAAGTCAACCCATCAGGGAAAACCCACTTCTAAGACTGAAATGCAAATGAAACTTGAGAGTAGTCTGGTATGCTCGCTAGTGACCACCTGGGTCTACTTGTGAGTGAAAGTGGGGGAAATGCAGCAGTGAAGATATTGAGCTGAGTTTGGCCATGTTCCATTGACACCTGTTGACTTTGAAATAACAGAGAGAAGAGGAAGGCCTAGCTGGTCTGAAGTTTAGGGAGATGTGTGAATTCCCAATCCCCTGGGCACTGATCTAGGCATTGGGGGCTAGAGTAGAGAGTAAAGCAACCAGCTGTTCTGAAGTTTGGGGAGGTGTACGTGAACTCCCAAACTTGCAGCTAGTGCCCATTTGACTTAGCTTGAATGCCTAGCTGACCAGAACTCATTAGCCAGATGAAGACAAAGATACTTGGTACTGTTAACAAGTATTGTTGTTGTTAAGTGCCATCGAGTCAGTTCTGACCCATAGCGACCCTGTACAGGGTTTCCTAGGGTGTAAATCTTTACGGGAGTAGAAAGCCTCATCTTTCTCCCGCAGAGCGGCTGGTAGTTTCGAACCACTGACCTTAAGGTTTGCAGCCCGATTCGTAACCACTACGCTACTGGACTTTTGCTTGTGGATGCAGTTGCTCAAAATTCCAACCAAAATGGAAGGATTCTTCCTATCAAGGAACAAGCTTGTTTCCTCCGTGCACTGGGTTGATAGGGATGGGTAATCTAGACACTGGCTATAAAAAATGGGGGGCTATAAAGGCACAAGATGAGGCTTTCTACTCCCTTAAAGATTTACAGCCTCAGACTCAATGGCACTTAACAACAACAACAACATAAAGGCACAAAGTGGCTGACTTATAAGCTTTCATAAGTGTGCTTAGTTTCAGAATGAGGAGGGTAATGTAGAATCCCCACTGAATAGTTTTCCTCTTTTCCAGATGGATTTGGTAAAAGGCGATGGGGTATGATGCGGACAGGATTTTATGATTCAATAGTAATTGGTGATGGTGGTAGTGGTGGTGGTGCGCCGTGGAGTCGGTTCCGACCCACATCAACCCTGTACAGGGTTTCTGAGACTGTAAATCTTTGTGAGAACAGAAAGCCTCATCTTTCTCCTGAGGGACCAATGGTAGTTTCAAACTGCAGACCTTGAGATTAGCAGCCCGACTTGTAACCAATGTGATTGTCACAACTGTAATTGTAGAAGATGTGTAACTAAAAGGGGGCAGTAGTTCATCTTTCATTTCAGGAGCAGACGATCCAAGGACCATCAAGAAAGAAGAGCATGAATGAAGTGTGATAATGCTGCCTAGAAAAGCAGCAAAATCAGAGACGGTAGCAGAGAAGACATGGAGAGATAGAGCAGCTGCAGGCTTTAGGCCTATGGACTGAATAAGGCTGTTTGCCTGTGGGCAGGAGTCTGGCTAGCAGAATGTGCCCGTAGGACATTTAAATTAATGTATATGTTTTGTTTTGTATGTGTACATCAAATATTTTGCTTTGTTCATTTGTAAGATATAAGGTGTACAAGAAAAGCCACAGGGAAGAAGTAGGACAACTGTTGTTGCAGGAAGGGGATTGTAATCACTGAGATAAAACAAGGTGAATAAGTTGTTGAATGCAAAGCTGATGATCTTGTCTGTTAACCTTCACTCAATTCACAATAAAATGTTTAAATAAATTAGAAGGTATTTTACAATAAATAAGTCATTAGTCTTGCAAATTTCTATCATGAGATCTCCAGCATAGTTTCTATCATCAAGGCCATATTTTCCAAATATTGCTCCTTTGTCTTCATTTTCAATTTTTGCATTTCAATTCCCAGTAATTACCAATACAGCTTGACTGCATGTTTGATCAATTTCAAATAGAAGAAGTTGGTAGAATTCTTCTATTTCATCATCACTGGCTATTTTTTCTTTCAACTTTTTATTGAGAATTGAGTGAAGGTTTATAGGGCAGACCATCAGTTTTACATTGAACAAACCATGTACTTTGCTTCATTACATGGTTGTAATCCCCTACATGTACCAACAGTTAACAGCATTTACCTCTATTCACTTTAGCTATTGCTTTCCTCCCTGTGTCTCCTACTACCTTCATCTTTCCTCTGCTAACCTCCTTCTTTTGTATATTGTCTGTCCTGTTACCCATGTAAACATGTGTCTACCTTCTAGTCCCTGTATAATTCCCTCCAGTACATAAACCCACTAACCATCATAGATTGTTTCTCATATAAAGAAAATTCTTTTTACAACATTGGTCTCACAATATTTGTCCTTTGTTGTTGTTATTGTTAGGTGCCATCGAGTCGGCACCGAACTATAGCGACCTTATGCACAGCAGAATGAAATACTGCCCGATCCTGGGCAACCTCACTACTGTTGCCCGCTTGAGCCCATTGATGCTGCCACTTTGCCAATCCATCTCGTTGGGAGTCTTCCTCTTTGTCTCTGACTCTCCACCTTACCAAATATGATAGCCTTCTCCAGATACTGGTCCCTCCTGACTATATGTCCAATGTATGAGAGACGAAGTTTGGTCATCTTGGCCTCCAAGGAGCACTTTGGCTGCACTTCTTCCAAAATGAATCTATTGGTTCTTTTGGCAGCCCATGGCATTTTCAATATTCTCCTCCAACACCATAACTCAAAAGCATCAATTCTTCTACGGTCGTCCTTATTCACTGTCCAGCTTTCACATGCATATGAGGTTATTGAAAATACCATGGTTTGGGTCAGGTGCACCTTAGTCCTCATGCTGATGTCCTTGCT
>NW_006408739.1:394276-403839 GCF_000296735.1 Chrysochloris asiatica
CCATTTCATTTTTGACAACTTCCAATTTTCCCAGATTCATACTTCGTACATTCCATGTTCTGATTTTCAATGGATGTTTACAGCTGTTTCTCTTCATTTTGAGTTTTTCCCCATTAGCAAATGAAGGTCTCATGGGCTTTTCTCCCACAGGCTTTACTCCATTTGCATCATCACGGTCAACTCTACTTTGAGGAGGCAGCTCTTCCTCAGTCGAATTTTGAGTGCCTTCCAACCTGAGGGGCTCATTTTCCGGCACTATATCTGACAGTGTTTCTCTGCTATTCGTAAGGTTTTCAGTGACTTAATATTTGGAAGTAGTTTGTCACTCCTTCTTCCTAGTCTGTCTTCATCTGGAAGGTCATCTGAAACCTTGGTGACCACTATGGGTGACCCTGCTGGTATTTAAAATACCAGTGGCATAGCTTTCAGAATCACAGCAATTCACAAGCCACCGCAGAATGACATACTGACATATGAATGGTGGATTTGTCCTTTAGTGACTGACTAATTTCACACAGCATAATGTCCTCAGGTTCAACCATGTTGTGAGGTGTTTCACAGGTTCATCATCATACTTTATCATTTTGTAGTATTCCATTGTGTGTATGTATCAAAATTTGCTTAGCCATTCTTCTGTTTATGAACATTTAGGTTGGCTCCATCTTTTTGATATGTCTCTTGTAGACAGTGAATTGAAGTATCCTGATTTCTTATACAGTCTGCTCTTATACATTCAGTGTAATTATCAATAGGTTATGAACTGCTTGCTGTCATTTTTCTGTGTGTTTTTTTGTGGTGCTATTGTTTTCTTTGTTCCACATAATTTTCTATGCTGAGTTAATTTTATGGTAGATTTTCTTTTCATGTTCATTTCTGTTGTGTTGCTGTTGTTAGGTGCCATTGAGTTGGTACAGACTCAAAACACTACCTGGTCCTGGGCTAACCTCACAACTGTTGCCATACTTGAGCCCATTGATGCTACCACTTCGTCAGTCCATCTCTCTTGGGGTCTTCCTATTTTTCTCTGACCCTCCACCTTACCAAACATGAAATCCTTGTCCAGTGACTGGTCACTCCTGACAATATGTCTGAAGTATGAGAAACAAAGTCTGGCCATCCTGACCTCCAAGAAGCACTCTGGCTGTACTTCTTCCAACACAGATCTGTTTGTTCTTTTGGCAACCCATGGTACTTCCAATATTCTCCTCCAACACCATAACTCAAATGTATCAGTTCTTCTATGATCTTCCTTATTCACTGTCCAACTTTCGCATGCATATGAGGTTATTGAAAATATCATGGCTTGGGTCAGGTGTACCTTAGTCCTCAAGCTGACATCTTTGCTCTTCCACACTTAAAAAAGTTCTTGTGCAGCAGATTTGCCTAATGTTTATTACATCTTTCTGCTTTTCTTCTTTTAATTTTGATGTGCAGGTTTATTATTTTTCTTTGAGGTTACCCTGCAATTTGTTATTTTTACCCCTGCTTAAAACAGTCTATTTATCTTGAAATCTACTTGATTTCCTTACCATTTGGAAGTTCTGTATCTACATTATTTCCTCTTTGCTTTGTAGTTGACTTCATTATACATTGATACCTCTGGTTACCTATTTTCAGTTTTGTAGGTTTGTTTAACCTTAGATACTTCCATATCTGGATTGAGTTCTGGGTGGTGTTGTCATGTATGGTAATCTCAGGTTGTTGTCTGCTGTTGTAGGTTCTTGGTCCAAAGAACACTGTTTAACAATTTTCGTAAAGTTGGTCAGATCATTAAAAAGTATTTTAATTTCTGTTTATCAGTAAATGTTTTAAGTTCTTCATCATATTTGAGGGACAACTTTGTTGGGTATATGATTCTTAGTTGGAATTCTTTTCCAGTGAGGGTTTTGTATATGTCATCCCGTTGTCTTTTGGCCTGCATGGTTTCTGCTGAGAAATCCGAGCTTGGTCTTACTGTTTCTCGTTTGTAGGTAAGTTTTTGTTTTCCTTGAGCTGCTCTCAGGATTCTTATCTTTGATTTTGGGGTTTGATTATGATATGTCTTGGTGATTTTGGGGGGTTCTATTCTATTTTGGTTGGGGTTTGTACACTTATCTTCTTGTCTTTCATGATGTTAGGGAAGTTTTCTTTCAACATTCTTCAACAATTTTCTCTGTGCTTTTTATAATCTCTTCCTATTCTGGAATTTCAATCATCTGCAAGTTGCTCTTCTTCGTGGTGTTCCACATAACTCTTCGGCTCTCTTCAGATTTTTTTTCATTCTTTTTTCTGATTGTTCTTCTAGCATACTAGTATTGAGAGATTTATCTTTAAATTCACTAATTTGGGCTTCCATTACTTCAAATCTTCTCCTTTATCCTTTTAATGTATTGTCCATTTCTGAGATCATAATATTAATCTTCTAGATTTCTAAATCCAGGTTTTGTATTGTTTCAAAATTTGCACTTATTTTGTCTGTTTGCTCTGTAGCATTTTCCTGCATTCTTCTAAAGTTTTTTGTGTGTTCTCCCTGCTTTCCTAAATATTTCTCTCAGTCTGTTGAAGGTACCAAAGTATCATTCTTTTGGATTCTTTTTCAGTTAGTTCCATTATCTTTTTTTCCTTAAAAAAGTTTTCTGTCTCTGCATCTTGGTCATTTGTTTGAGCCATTCTCTTTTGTTGCCTTGTGAGCTAAAATTGTCTCTTGTCTCCAGGGAATTTGGGGGTTGTCATGTTTATAGAACAAACAGTGCAGTTATTGGACCCAGAGGGGACAAATCTCTGGGGGCTCCTACAATTCAAGGAACTCACCGTGTGGTTTTAGAAGGGATGTAACAGCAGAGTTCCTGGCCCTAGATGGAGTTCCTATTGATCTTGTTATTATCTATGTGTAGGGCACTCAGTCCAGAAGTAGTGCATGGGGGCCCTTGATGGAGCTGGTTTCAGTGTCTGTCATGGACTCAGGGAAACTGGGGGAAGCCTGGAGGCTTTGCGGGTTTTATAGGTTTGGAGCTGAGCCCATCTGAATTTAGGCATCAAGGTGGTGTACCAATATGGCACAGCTGGCCCCCAACTGGCATGGCTCCAACAATGTGGCTATGAACTCCCAGAGTGCAGGGTCTCTATGTGGGTGGATGAGGGTACAAGGTTGCCACACCTCTGGTCACCAGGGATGCATGGGGAAAAAGAAGAAATCACACTTTTTCTGTCACTCTTGTGAATCTTCTCTGCCAAGCCTCTCTGATGCCAACTATGCTCTCAAGATGGTTGAGCTATGTCTGGCCATCCATTCACCATTCACCCTCTTTTGCCATGCCTGCCTGGCCTCTCCTCCTAGCAAGTACTCCACCTACCTTTGTAACCTTTCTTCTTAAGTTCAGGGTGCCCAAATTTTCATCTGTGCCAGTTTTGTTTGGTTTCTTGTATCCTTGTTGTAGAGGGTCTGTGTTGTGGGTCTGCCTGTCCCCACATCTTGCCAGAAGTCTATCATCATCATTGGCTTTAGTGGTTTGTGTGTAACTTTGAATAACAGTGATATTAACTGTCTTCCTTGTTTGTTGTTAAGTGCTGCCAAGTCAGTTCCAACTTATAGCAACCCTGTATACGATTTCCAAGGAACAGCTGGTGAATTTGAACTACTGACCTTGCAGTACCGATGACTTTGCAGTCCAATGCATTATACTATAGTGCTACACCAGGTCTTCCATGTAAGCATATGGATATCATCCTATCACAGACAGCATTATACTTCAAGATGGATCTTGAAATGTTCTTTTTGATGATGAATGTAATGTTATTTCTCTTCAATTTGCCATTCCCAGAATGGTAATTCATGTGATTGTCAGATTCAAAATAGCCAATACCAGTTCATTTCAGCCCAGCCTAGGATATCAATCTTTATATGTTCCATTTCATTTTTGGCATGTTCTAATTTTCCTGTATTCATACATTTCATGGTCTAATCATTAGTGGATATTTATAGCTGTTTCTTCTCATTTTGAGGTCCTGAAAGCTTTACTCCATTCATGTCATCCTGTTCTACTCTACTTTGAGGAATCAGCTCTTCCTCAATCGTATTTTGAGTGTTTTCCAACCTGAGGAGCTCTTTATCTGGCACTACATTTGACAGTAGTCTAGTGCTATTTATCATGTTTCAATATCCAATATTCTATTGCTATTTGACAGTGTTCTGTTGCTATTCAGGTTTCAGTTGCTAAACATTCAGAAGTAGTCCACCTCTCCTTCCTACTCTGTCTTAGTCTGGAAGCTCAGCTGAAACCTGTCCACCATGGGTGTAACCTACTGGAATTTAAAATACTGGTAGCATAACTTTGAGCATCACAACAACTGGCAAGCTACCAATGCTCTTTATGGGAGCAGAAAGTCTTATCTTTATCCCCCAGAGCAGCTGGTAGATTTGAACTTCCAACCGTCCAGTTAGCAGAATTTATCATACAATATCATTAATACCACATGTAAATAAAATTTTGCTGAAGATAATTTAAAAAATGGTTGCAACAGTACATTGACAATGAACTGCCAGGAATTCAAGCTAAATTCAGAAAAGGATGTGGAATTAGGGTTATCATCTCTGAAAGTAAGATGGATCTTGACTGAAACCAAAGAATACCAGAAAGATGTAAACTTGTGATTTATTGACTATGCAAAGGCTTTCAACTATATGTTGTTGTTATTAAGTGCTGTTGAGTCATTTCCGACCCATAGCAACCCTGTATAGTTTTTCAGAGGAGCATCTAGTGAACTTGAACCACTGACCTTGTGGTTTCTTCAACTATATAGATCATGGGAAACTATGGATAACATTGTAACTATGGATAACTGGACAATGTGTAGTCCAGAACACGTGATTGTCCTTATGAGGAACCTGTACATAGACCAAGAAGCAGTAGTTGGAACAGAACAAGGGTATAGTGAATGATTCAAAATCAGGAAAGTTGTGCACCAGGGTTGTATCCTTTCCCCATACTTATTCAATCGGTATGCTGAGCAAATAACCCTAGAAATTAGAATTTATAAAGAAGAACATAACATTAGAATTGGAGAAAGACACATTAACCTTTCTTGCTGAAAGTGAAGAGGACTTAAAATACTTATTGATGACGTTCCAAGACTATATATAGCCTTCAGTATGGATTGAACCTCAACCTAAAGGAAACAAAAAACCTCACTACTGGAACAATAAACAACATCATGATAAGTGGAGAAAAGATTGAAGTTGTCAAAAACCTCATTTACTTGGATCTACACTCAACACTCATGGAAGCAGCAGTCAAGAAATCAAAGAGAATTTTGGCAAGATGGCAAACTAGGCAGACACACTACACAGTACCTCTACAAGAAAGATATAAGAGATCAAATGGAAATAGGCAAAGATTAAAATTCTGGGTCCCTGAACTTCAGAGGAAAGATTAGAGAAGTGGATTTTGAGTGCTTGCTAGGAGGAGAAGCTGAGCAGGGATGGGGAGAGAGGGAGACTAACTGGTGAAAGCTGACCATCTTGTAAACAGCTCTGGCAACAGAGGGAGTCCTAGCAGAGCAGATCTACACTGATGAAGGGAAAGGTGAGATTCCTTTTCTCACCCCCACACTCTCCTGGAGACTAGAGGTGTGGCCAGCTCCCACCTTCTTCCATCCCAAGCACAAACCCTGTTCTCAGGTGGTTCAGTATGAGGGTTGGGAGCCATGCTAGTGTGAGGTAGGGTCGCTTTAGTTTGTGGCTTTTGTGCCTTGGTGCAGGTGCCCTCAGCTCCAGACCTACAGAACCAGAAGAGCCAGCAGAGGAGCATTTAAGTGATGGGGAGGAGGGTAGAACACAAATAGACACTCCAGGGAGGAAGTGAGGTAACTGTTGTTACATGGAGAGGATTACAATCATTGAGATGAAACAAAATGTATGATTTTTGAAGGTAAAACATCATCTCTGTAAACCTTCACTCAATTCACAATAAAATGTTTTTAAAAAAAATTAGAGTAACCAAATATATTTATTCTAAGTAGGTATGATCCTAATAGGGCAATATCAAAAACAAAAGCCTTGGAAAAGCTGTTCCAAAGATGGAACAGTGAATGCAAGTCTTATAGGCTGCTGTAATATATAGATTTCTCAGGAGATAATCTAAAAGCACCAGCAGGGTTTTAATGACAGTTGGTTATAGATTCATTAAGGATAGCCATTCATCCTATAACAGCCTCCAGCCAGACCCTGGAGATCCTGGATCTTGAAGTCGGGCTGCACATAGATAATTTTTCAAAAGAGCTCAATGCCTTAAGCACAAAGATCTCTGCTAAACTGCTTACTAGGCTATTGTTTGACTTGAAGGTATCTTTAGGAAAACAATTCCTTAAAGACTGAGTTGTTGTTGTTGAACTGTGGAGTTGGTTCCCACTCATAGTGACCCTGCACAGGGTTTCCGAGGCTGTAAATCTTTACGGGAGTAGAAAGCCTCATCTTCCTCCTGCAGAACCACTGGTAGTTTTGAACTGCTGACCTTGAGGTTGGCAGCCTGACTTGTAACCACTATGCTACCAGAGCTCTTTAAAGACTGAGTGGATCACCTCAATTCCATGAACCTAGAAATTTGGGTTCTAAGAGAATCAAAATGATTTTATCAGGGGGATAGCGGAAATGATCATTTCAGATAACAAGTATGAACTTAAGTGATAGAAATAGACAGGAGAATCAATGAATAGAGTGGCATCCTGGTGTGGCACTGTGGGCTTATGTATCAGACTGCAAAGTCATTTGAACTATAAGGTTGGTGGTTCAAGCTCACCAGCTGCTCCTTGGAAACCCTATACAGGGTTGCTATGGGTCGGAATCAACTCAAGAGCACTTAACAACAACATTGTCAGACACTTCATGATCAAATAAAATCCAAGCTCTCCAAAGAGAGATATTGTTGTTGTTAAGTGCCATTGAGACAGATATTGTTGTTGTTGTTAAGTGCCCTAGGAGTCCTGGTGTGGCGCTATAGGATAAACATTGGAATAATATCACAAGGTTGATGATTCAAACATGCCAGCCGCTCTTTGGAAATCCTATACAGGGTCGCTATGGAGTTCTGGTGTGTCTCTGTAAGATAAGCACTGGACCACAAGGTTGTCAGTGATTCAGACTCACCAGTTACTTTGGGTCCCTAGGAGTCAGCCTTGATTCTATGTCAGTGGGGTGGCTCACCCGCCCCCAGCTGCCCCTTCTGATTTAAAAATCTGAGATGAACCAGGCTTTGTAGTTTGTTAGTGTTCCCCAGGTGACTCTAATTTGCAGTCTAGGGTAGAGAATCTCAGTGTCAAGATCAATATTTTTTTTTTTTCAGTGCTTTTCAAATTTTAATGTGTAAGCAAATCACTTGAGAATCATCCTTTTTTAAAAATTTTATATTGTGATTTCAGTGCAAGTTACTTGAATCTTCTTTGAATAGAGCAATATTGCTGATTGGGTGAAGGTTTTTAGAGCAGATCAGTTTTTCATTCAACAATTAAGTTACTGATTGCAATTTCTATAATGTAACATCACTTATCCCACTTCCCTCCAGTGTTTTCTGTTTCCATTCCTCCTTCTTTACGAACCCTTTTGGAACTTTGTTCTTGGGTAAATGCTGCCCCTTTGATCTCAAATAGTTGATTATACTAAGGAATGTGTTCCTCCCTAGTATTATTGTTCCCCTACTTGTTGTCAATGGAGAAAAGATTGAAGTTGTCAAGGACTTCATTCTTCTTGGATCAATTATCAACTCTCGTGGAAGCAGCAGTCAAGAGATCAGACGACATATTGCATTGGGCAAATCTGCTGCACAGGAACTTTTTAAAGTGTTGAAGAGCAGAGATGTCAGCTTAAGGACTAAGGTGTGCCTGGCCCAAACCATGGTATTTTCAATAACCTCATATGGGTGCGAAAGCTGGACAGTGAATAAGGAGGATCGTAGAAGAATTGATGCCTTTGCGTTGCAGTGTTGGAGGAGAATACTAAAAGTGCCATGGACTACCAAAAGAACCAATAGATCTATTTTGGAAGAAGTGCATCCAGAGTGCTCCTTGGAGGCCAGGATGGCTAAGCTTCATCTCCCATACTTTGGAAAAGGATGTCATGCTGGGTAAGGTGGAGGGTCAGAGAAAAAGAGGAAGACCCCCAACAAGATGGATCAGCCAGGTGGCATCATTGATGGCGTCAAGTGTGGCAGCGGTGATGAGGTTGGCCCAGGATCGGACATTGTTTCGTTCTACTGTGCATGGGGTCGCTATGAGTCGGTTCAGACTCGATGGCACCTGACAACAACAACAACAACTTGTTTTTCAGTGCCATCCAGACAGTTCCAATTCATAGTGACACTGTATAGGATTTCTAGGAGTCCTGGTGTGATACTGTAGGATAAACACAGGAAGATCAGTAGTTCAAACTTACCAGCAGCTCCTTGGAAATCTGTTGTTACGAGCTGGAGCCAACTTGATGGCGTTTAACAATAACATAGGCTTTTTTAAGGCTGTAAATATCTACAGGATCCCTTTGGACATTTAAACAAATATGTATTTTCTGTTTTGTATGTATGCATAAGGCAAATCTGCTGCACAAGACCTTTTTAAAGTGTTGAAAAGCAAAGATGTCAGCTTGAGGACTAAGGTACGCCTGATCCAAGCCATGGTATTTTCAATAACCTCATATGTATGCGAAAGTTACACAGTTAGAATTGATGCATTTGAGTTATGGTGTGGGAGGAGAATATTGAAAGTGCCTTGGGCTGCCAAAAGAACAAACAGGTCTGTCTTGGAAGAAGTACAGACAGAGTGCTCCTTGGAGACCAGGATGGCCAGACTTTGTCTCTCATACTTCAGACATATTGTCAGGAGTGATATGTCTGGTAAGTAGGAAGGTCAGAGAAGAAGAGGAAGACCCCCAGTGAGATGGACTGGCAAAGTAGCACCATCAATGGGCTCAAGCATGGCAACAATTATGAGGTTGGCCCAGGACTGGGCAGTGTTTCATTCTGTTGTGTATAGGGTCACACTATGAGTTGGTACTCACTTGATGGTACCTAACAACAACAACATGTATACATTAAAAAAAAGGGGGGGGTGTTATAGAGATAAATATTGTTGACTGATGGTACATGGAGGGGATCTTAATCATGAAAATGAAACAAAATATATGATTTATTGAATCTAAAACTGATAATCTGCCCTGTAAACTTGCACTTAATTCACAATAATAATTTTAAAAAAATTTTAAATCTCTACCAAAGCAGAAAACTTCATCTTTCTTCCGTGAAGTGACTGGTGAGCTAGAACAATTGAACTTATGGTTCGCAGTCCAGTGCTTATCCTACAGAGCCATCATGCTCCCTTTCCCTTTAAAGACCTATCTATTGTTTGCCTGAAAATTGAGCTACAGTTCCAGACCTGAAGGGTGACTGAACGTCATGGTCTCAGATGTCCTACCAGTCTTCATCCCACCAGTAAGCCTAGTCTTTATTTATTTATTTACCTTTAAGTTTACAGGGCAGATCGTCAGTTTTACATTCAACAAATCATACAACTTGTTTCATCACAATGATTACAATCCCCTCCAT
>NW_006408739.1:407880-413831 GCF_000296735.1 Chrysochloris asiatica
GATTGCAAAGTCAGTAATATCTATTAACTCCCCATTCCCCCCGCCTGACAGGCAAAGGAGCAGAAAGTCTCTGGAGTTTAACCAGTTCTCTAAGGGTTAAACAGTTCTTAAAGTCTTCTCTGCTGTGGAAACGGCTGGCTGGCTCCTTGGTGCTCTTGCCGGAGGTGCCTCAGCGGAGATGCAGATGCCGTCACTCTTTCAGATGGAGGCTGTAAATCTTTACGGGAGCAGAATGCCTCATTTTTCTCCTGCGGAACCACTGGTAGTTTCGAACTGCCGACCTTGAGGTTAGCAACCCCATTCGTAACCGGTTAGCAGCCTGATTTGTAACCACCACACTACCAGAGCTCCTTTCATTTTAGGTAGCCAGTGTCTAAGTTTCCCATCACTATCTGGTGCTGTGGATTAATGCGCCAGACTTCAAAGTTGTTTGAACTGCAAGGTTGTTGGTTCAAGCTCACCAGCTGCTCCTTGGAAACCCTATACAGGGTCGATATGGGTCAAAGTCAACTCGACAGCACTTAGCAACAACAACAACAAATCTACCCTGTATACAGAAGGGATAGCATTGATACTTGTTGTAAAGACTCCTTCCTTCTCTGTTGGTATTTAGAGTTACTACCTCCATGAGTATAAGTCAGGTTCATCAAATTGTAGCAATTTACCCTCGTTTCCTTTATCCAAAAAACTTTTTTTTTTTAAATTTTTTTTTTTATCTTCCTCTAGTCGAGTTCAAGGCTAGGTCAAATGGGTACTATCTACAAAACAAGTTTGAGTGTTCTTGTGCGTCTCCCCTCAGCTGGATGCTTTACTCTCAGCTCTAGCCCTCTGTGGCTATGGCCTTGTTCATGGGCTCAGGTGTCCCCAGGTCTCACCACACTTTCGACCAATCAGCCCTTCCTCTTCTCTGTCTCACCTTCAGGTCAACAGGAGTCTATGGAACATGGCTGAACTCAGCCCATTTCTTCATTGCTGCCTTTCCCCATCTTCCACACACCAGTAGACCAATGAGGTCACCAGCAAGCTTACATGCCTGCTCATGTATTCCCTTTGAGTTTCAGTGTTAGAGGGGGGATTGTCCTGAAGGAGCGTGATTGCTTGCCTGGATGGCTTCCCGGCAAACAGCTTGCTTATTCTTGTAGTAGCCAGTCATGCTGACATTTTTGTTTGGGGTTTTTCCTGATGATCTTTCTTTGTTTTTTGAAGTTTTTGTTGTGAATTGAGTGATAGTTTACCTGGGAGAGCATCAGCTTTACATTCATGATATTGCATTTCGTTTAATTGCAAAGCCTGGTCTTTTATATGATTTTCAGTTTGTTCCACAATTTTCTCCCACTCTATCCAGAACCTTTCTGTGGTCTTATGCAACACTTGTCCTTTTGTGATTGAATTATCTCACTCAGCATAATACCCTCCGTGTTCTTAGGTCTTTGTAGATTCACTGTTAGTTTTAATGTTGCCTCGTATTCCAGTGTGTATGTACAATGATCTGGTGTTCATTATTCTACTGATATCCATTTAGGTTGTTTTCATCTTTTGTTACCACCCATTGAGGTCGATATCTAGTGCTGTTATAACAGAAATACTGCAACTAGATGGCGTTAACAAAGAGAAGTGTATTCTCTCACAGTTTAGGAAGCTAGAAGTCTGGATTCAGAGTACTGGCCCTGGAGAAAGATCTTTGTCTGCTTTCAGCATCTCTAGGCCCAGCACTTCTTGGAGGCCTCCATATATCTTGACATCAGCTGCTCCCTTGATCTTGTAGCTTCACAATACAGGGGCCCAAGGTCCAAAGGACACATTCTACTCCTGGCTCTTTTTTCTCGGTGTTGGCAGGTCCCTCTTTTTCTCTGCTCATCTCTTTCTCTTTTTATCTCTTATAACATAAAAGGTATTGCATGCCACATTCTTGAGAATCTCTCACACATCAGATCAGGGTACTGGTAGGATTAAGGGTGGTGTAGCCTGTCAGTTTATCATACCGTGGTGGCTTATGTGTTGCTGTGATACTGGAAGCTAGGCCATAGGTATTTTAAATACTAACAGGGTCACTTATGGTGGATAGGTTTCAGTAGCGCTTCCAGACTCCTTTTTTTCAGGCAGAAGGAGAGGTGGAACACTTCTGAATGGTTAGCCACTGAAAACCTTATGATAGAAGTGGAACATTGTCAGATTTAGTGATGGAAGATGAGTCCCTCAGATTGGAAGACACTCAAAATATCACTGGGAAGAGCTGCCTCCTCAAAGTTGTTGTTGTTAAGGGCTGTTGAGTCAGTTCCAACCCATAGCGACCCTCTATAGGGTTTCCAAGGAGCATCTGGTGATCTGGAGGCATTTGAACTTGAAGTTCAAACTAACTTTGCAGTCCAGTGCATTAACCCACAGTGCCACACCAGGACTCCATCCTCAAATAGAGCTGACCATAAGATCATAAATGGAGTAAAGCTTTCAGGACCTCCATTTTCTGATAGAACACAACTCAAATTGAGGAGAAACATCTGTAAACATCCATTAATAGTCACAAAATGGAATGTACAAAGTATGACTCTAGGAAAATTGGAAACTGTCAAAACTGAAGTGGGATGCATAAGGGTTGATATCCTAGGCATTAGTGAGATAAAATGTGCTGATATGGGCCATTCTGAATCTGACAACCATATGGTTTACTATGCTGGGAATGATAAACTGAAGAGAAATGGTGTCACATTCATTCATGATCAAAAAGAACATTTCAGGATCTATTTTGAAGCACAATGCTGTCTGTAATAGGATAATAATATGCCTACAAGTAAAACCAATTAATACCACTATTATTCAGATTTACCCACCAACCATTAAAGTCAGTGATTATGAAACCTAAGAATTGATCAAACAAGCAATCAAGATGCACTGATAATTACTGGTGATGGGAGTGCAAAGTTGGAAACAAAGAAGATTAGTAGTTGGAAAATATTACCTTGATGAAAGAAATGCTGGAGGTAGCATGATAGAATCTTGCAAAACCAATGACTTATTCATTGCAAATATCTTTTCAACAGCATAAAAGGTGAGTATACACATGGACCTGGTAGAATACACAGGTATCAAACTGATGACATCTGTGGGAAGAGACGATGGAGAAGCTTCATATTATCTGCCAAAACAAGGCCAGGGGCAGACTGTGGAAGAGATCAATTGCTCATATTCAAGTTCAGGCTGAAGTTGAAGAAAATTAAAACAACTCCATAAGAGCCAAACTATGACCTTGACTATATCCTATCTGAATTTAGAGATTATCTGAAGAAGAGATTTGATGCCCTAGACACTAATGACTGAAGACCACAGAAGTTGTGAAATGACATCAAGAACATCACACAGGAAGAAAGCACAAGGTCATTAAACAAACACTAATGAAAAAATGGATATTAGAAGGACTTGCTCTTGACTGTAGAGAAGCTAAAGTGGATGGAGGAAATTAGGAAATAAAAGAGTTGAACAGAAAATTTCAAAGGGCAGCTCAAGAAGACAAAATCAAGTATTACTTAAAAAAAAACAGTCATATATTATATGAAATTGTTTCTGAAAACAAGATGGTGGATCGAGTGGAAGTGCAGTAAAGGAGCTCTGCCAACAACAACACAGAATACCCGACCAAGCAGGCTCAGGGGCTGGTCCCAGAACTCTGAACCACATATAAGGGAATATTTAGACAGTTGGAGGGCTCACAGCTGGGGGAATTTGTGGCAGAAGCAAGAAATCCATTGCTTCCTAGTCCACGACACTCGGCTGCTCCAGGAGCCACCATCTTGGGTGAGACCATGCGGGGGAAGGATGGGAGCGGCCACAGGTGCCTGGCAGAACCGCTGAGATAAAGGTGTGGACATTCTTTTCTTTTGGTATCTGTTGATTGGTCCCTTGCTATCTGCACACCTCCATTCTGGTGACTATATGGGTGTCTGAGCTAGTGGGTACCCCAGCCCCACCCTCAGAGGGTTCTACTATGCATGCGCACAGATAGCCTCAAAATTTAAAGAGACAGTTTCCAATTAAAACCAAATGGCCA
This sequence comes from Chrysochloris asiatica, assembly GCF_000296735.1. Taxonomy (NCBI): domain Eukaryota; kingdom Metazoa; phylum Chordata; class Mammalia; order Afrosoricida; family Chrysochloridae; genus Chrysochloris; species Chrysochloris asiatica. The sequence goes on from NW_006408739.1 coordinate 411,923, forward strand.
CAGCTGGCCCTAAACTGTTTCCAACTAGAAAAAAGGCCTGAACGGGGATTGTGGAGCACGACAAGCAAACAAAAGAGGAACTATGCTGAAAATTGAATCATCAAAATGACCAACAGTGGTATCTTGAAATTTCTCAGGAAGAAAAGTGAAAAGGGAAGCCCATTTCCTGATCAAATCTACCTGGAAGCATTCAGAAAGCATAAAAAATACCATAAGGTCAGTGGTTCTAACCCACCAGCTACAACAATGGGCAAAAAAGAAGATAGAAGGAATATACAGAGTTATTTGGGTAAAGGGACAGGAGGAAAATTAATGAGGAAAAGATCAATAGTGACCGGAGTGGGAAAAGATCAATAGAACCATTTTTAAAATATCTCCAAATACAAAGAACAGAGGGGCAGGATGTGGCCAAGAGATAAAAAGTCTATTTATTAGGGGGGCAGGATAAAAACAAGATAAAACACACACACACACACACACACACAAAACAAAAACCTTGAGGACATTATGCTGAGTGAAATTAATCACAAAAGGACAAATATTGCATAAGACCAATTTTGTCGAAGCTTAAGAAAGGATACCCATACTAAAAGGGCAAAAAAAAAAAAAAATTCTTGTTCGTTATCGGTGGGAGTAGGGTGGGAGGTTGGGGGAGGAGGAGGGAGGAGATGGTAGGGCACAGGGTAGGGGGTAGACACATCATAGTTCAGGTACTGGGGAGGGTAATACACCATAAGAGGGAGGAAGGTGGAAGAACAAGGTAGATAGGGGAACACCGAGACAGGTTTGCATGGGCTAAATGGGACAGAGGTAAATAGTGATGTATGCTCAACCTTGGAACAACAAGTTTCTGTGATACAGGGATCCAGGCTTAGTCTGAATGGGTAAAAGAGGGGAAATCATGTTAAGATGCTTGACTGTTTTATGAATATTGGTTTCCCTTGTCAACTATTGTAAAATAGACACTTGAGTGGGATAGACAGGAATATTGGGAAACATGATACAGAAAACTTGTAAGCCCATCTTCAGCCTATAACTCATTGGAATACTTAAAAGGGGTTCTAGAACTTTCCCAGTGAAACAGGCTTCTTGTGGAGCCTTTGCAGTGTATAGGACCTTAGGTGGAATCCTGAGCCCCATCCAGAACCTTCTGAGGTGGGACATTTCCACTAGAAAGGACAAGAAGACCAGCCTGGAACAGTTAGAGCAACAGAAGATACATCTTCGAAGAAAGATCATCAGGAAAAACCCAAAACAAAAATGGCAGTCCAATTGACTACCACAAGAACAAGCAAGTTGTTCACCAGGAACCCATCAAGGCAAACAATCAAGTACCTTCAGGACAAACTCCCTCAAAGGGAACACATGAGCAGACATGTAAGCTTGCTGGTGACCACATTGGTCTACTGGTGAGTGGGAAAGGGGAAAAAACAGCAATGAAGAAATGGGCTGAGTTCAACCATGGTTCATTGACTCCTGTTGACCTGGAGATGAGAGAGAGAAGAGGAAGGGCTGGTTGGTCTGAAATGTGGTGAGACCTGGGGCTCCTGAGCCCATGGTCAAGGACATAGTCACAGAGGGCTAGAGCTGAGAGTGATGTATCGGACTGACATGAAGTGAGGAGAGATGCACAAAAATGCCCAAACCCATTTGAACTAGCCTTGATGGCTTGATAATCAGAACTCGACTAGAGGAAGATAAAGAAAAACTAATTTTTGATAAAGGAAACAAGTGTAAATTGCTACAATTTGATGTACTTGACCTATACTTATGGATGTAGTAGCTCAAAATACCAACTTAAAGGGAAGGAATCTTCACGTCAAGTACCAATCCTATCCCCTCTGTATACAGGGTAGATAGGGATGGGTAACTTAGACATTGGCTACCTAAAATGAGGGGGCAATAAAGG
>NW_006408739.1:413931-421625 GCF_000296735.1 Chrysochloris asiatica
GGGGGGGGGAAGGTCGAGTCCCCACTGAATAGTTTTCATCTTGTCTAGATGGGTCTGGTTAAAAGAGATGGGAATAAGATTCCTATGACTCAATAGTGAGTAATTGTAATCATGACTAATTGCGACTGTCACAATTGTAAAGGTAGAAGTTTTGTAACAAAAACAAGGAAGTGGTTAATCTTACAGTCCAGAAACAGGGGACCCTAGGACCATCAAGGGAGAAGAGCACAAGTAGAATGCAAGGCCCTATCCAGAGAAGCAGTGACACCAGAGATGGAAGCAGAGATGAGGACATGGAGAGATGGAGCAGCTGAGGACTCTGGACTCATGGAAAATGAGGGATTGTGTGTTGACAGCTAGGAGACAGGCTTGCAGGATGTGCCCTTTGGTTGTTTAAATTATTATATATTCCTGAGTGTTTTTGTGTACACCCCCCCCCCTAAAAAAACAAAGTCCCACAAGAAAAACAAAGGGAATGGAAGCCAATACTGTTGAATGATGATGCACAGAGGAGATTGTAATAATTGCAATGAAACAATGGTGTAAATTCTATGTTCTCCCATGTAAACTATCACTCAGTTCACAATAAAAACTTAAAAAACAAACAAAAATTGTGTGTCTAAAACCCAGTGGGGTTTGTGAACTCTTTCTCCATATTCAGCTACCCAGTGGGGATTGTTAACAACCAGCTGCCTATTAACATCCACCTTAACCAGTTTTCAACACAAGCATAAAATATTCCCGGTGACCTTAACAAGGTGCCACCAGGGCAAACCTGACAGAAGGGCACAGGGGACAGTTACATCAAGTACTCCAGACACTCAGCATTGAACTTCATCATGGACAGATGCACATGTAGCATGGGTAAAGAGAAACATGGATGATCCACACAAAAGTAGGTCTACACAAACAGGAAACCCCACCCTTTTATTGAAATCTAGCAGAACCATATTTGTAGCTTAACCTTTCTCTGTAAATACACCTTAGATTGTGAGCATGGGGAGGCTCCACTGTATTTTTCCGTACTCGAATCCACCTCTTTAATGCTGTATTTCATGACTTTCTAGTCTTTACTCCAACCTGATACCAGTTTTTTGGCAACTCTGGCCTGGACACATGGGGCTATGTCTTGGTAGAATCCTGCAACTGTTGGTAAGTGGCAGTCAAAATTCTTTTGTTTCAATTACTCGCTGCTGGCCAGGCTGCTTCCTGTCCAGGCATGCTCTGAGAACCTTTCCTTGCTATGGACACAAATCTTTTCATTTTCTGTCTTTTTGCTGCCTGCCTTTTCATTGTTTTCATCGGGTTCTGTAGTTTCAGGAGTTTTAGTACATCTTAGACCTCTGTATTTCTGACTACTTTGTCCCTACATGCTCCCTTTTCTTCAAAGTTGCTACAAGTGGTTCCAGTCACCTGGACTGGTAAAATGGATAAATCAAGGATTGCTGGATTTGCCACCAACATCTATAGGAGGAGAGACTTCTTCCTTTGGCCTACCTCAAACCAAGAATTAATAATTCATCCTGGTGCTCTGCCTTATCTTCCACGCAGAGGGACCCCCTCAGCACTATCCTGCTCACTTTGTTCCAACTCCGAGGCTGAACCACATTTCCTTCAGAAGCCTACCTCACAGAATAGGATTCTTTACAATTTGAAAAAGCTATACTTTAAGAATTGATGACCATCCCAGAACTATAAAAACCATTAATGAAAAAATAGGGACAAACTTAAGGACTCTAATACATGGCATACATACACTATCAAACACTGCAAAAAACACATAAACAGCAGAAGACAAAACACATGACTGGGACACACTAAAAATTAGATAATTTTGTGCATCAAAAGATTTCATGGAAAGAGTGAAAAGGGAGCTCACAGCATGGGAAAATTTTTTGGCAACAATGTATCAGACAAGGGACAAATCTCTAAAATTTATACAAGACTATAACACTACTACAAGAAAAAAGCAAACAACCAATTTAAAAATGAGCACAGGGCATGAGACACTTCAACAAGGAAGACATTCAGGCAGCCAACAAATATATGAAGAAATGTTCATGATCATTAACTATTATTGTTGTTAAGTGCTGTTGAGGCAGTTCTGACCCATAGTGACCCTGCATAGAGTTTCCAAGGAGCAGCTGACGAGAGATGCAAATCAAAACAACAATGAGATATTACCTCACACCAGCATTAACAGCGAAGTAAAAAAAAAAAAAAAAGAGAAAACAGCAAATGCTCCCACATTGCAGGTGGGACTGTAAAACAGCTCAGCCACTCTGGAAAACAGTATGGTGCTTCCTGAAAAAGTTGGAAATAGAAATACCTTATGATCCAGCAATCCCTCTACTTGGTATATATTCACAAGAAATATGAGCCAGAACATGAGTAGCTGTATGCACACCAATGTTCATTGCAGCACTATTCACAATAGCAAAAAGATGGAGACAACCTAAGTGCTCATCAATGGAAGACTGGATAAACAAACTTTGCTACATATACAAAATGGAATATTATGCATCCTTGAAGAATAATGATTAATCTGCAAAACACCTAATAACATGGATGAACCTTGAGGACATTATGCTGAGTGAAATTAGTAAATCATAAAAGGACAAATATTGCATGAGACCACTATTGTAAAATTTAAGACAAGATTTCCATCCTAAAACTATAAAAGAAACATTCTTTGATGGTTACCAGTGTTGGGAGGGAGGGGAGAGTAATTCACTGGTTAGGAGGTAGACACATGTTAGCTCAGGTGACAGGGAGGACAATATATAAGGAGGGGGAGGTCAATACACAAGAAGAGAGAGGATGGCAAATGAGCAATGAAGATAGGGGAAGACTTAGAGGGGTATGCATGACATAGAAGTCAATAGTGATCTATACACACCTTGGAACACAGGGTTCTGTGATATAGGGATAGAGACATAGTCTGAATGGGTAAAGGGGAGGGGCATATTTAGATGCTTGACTGTTTTGTGGGTATTGGTTTCCCCTGCTTTGTTGTTGTTGTTGTTAAGTGCCATCAAGTCGGTTCTGACCCATAGCGATCCTGTATAGGGTTTCCAAGAAGCAGCTGGTGAGCTTGACCCACCGACCTTGCAGTTCAGATGGCTTTGCAGTCTGGTGTATTAACCCACAGCACCACACCAGGACTCCTTCACCTGCCTACAATTGTAAAATAAACACTTAAATGTGATAGAAATGAATATGATTACAGAAAGCTTGTAAAGTCCATCTTCAGCCTAAAACTGATTAACTAAAAGGGGAATTAGAATTTCCCCAGTGAAATAGGCTTCTTGTTAAGCTTTGTGTTGTATGGGGCCTTAGGTGGAATTCTGAGTCCCACCTAGAATATTCTGAGGTAGGACATTCACACTTGAAAAGACATGCACACCAACCTGTTCTTTCAATAGAAGATTCTTATTTAAAGAAAGATCAGCAGACAAAAAACCAGACTGGCTGTTAGAAAATAAAGCAAGCTGTTTGCTTTAGAGGCATCAAGGCAAGAAAAGTCAGCCCATCAGGGAAAACCCCTTTCTAAGACTGAAACTCAATGGGAACCCATGAGCAGTATAGTATGCCTTCTGGTTACCACCCTGGTCTACTTGTGGGTGGAAGTGGGAGAAATGCAGCAATGAAGACATGGGATGAGTTTGGGCATGTTCCATTGACACCCATTGACATTGAGATGAGAGCAAGAAGAGGAAGGGCTGGCTGGTCTGAAGTTTAGGGACATGTGTGAACTTCCGAACCCATGGGCACTGACCTAGCCACTGGGGGCTATAGCTGAGAATGAAGTAGCCAGCTGTTCTCAAGTGCAGGGAGGCATGTATGAACTCACAGTTATGCAGCTTGACCTAGCTTGGATGGCTAGCTGACCAGAACTAGACCAGATGAAGATACACATGCTTGAAACTATTAGCAAGTGTAAATTGCTATGATTTGATGAACTGAACCTTTGTTTATGGATGCAGTTACTCAAAATTCCAACTGAAATGGAAGAATTCTTCATAGCAAATATCAAGTTTATTTCCTCAGTGCACTGGTTGACAAGAGTCAAAAATTTAGACATAGGCTATCAAAAAATGGGGGTAGGGATGGGCTGTAAAGGCACAGAGTGGCTAGCTTCCACAAATGTGAAGATTCACCTCTGATGAAGAAGTGAAGGCAGCAGTGCATTCATGGCTCACAGCTCAGCCTAAATCATTATTTTAATAAGGGAATATGAGAAAAACTATAGAAAGAATCAGCAGGACAAGAAGCTGGTTCTTTGAAAGGATTAATAAAATTGACAGACCATTGGCAAAACTAACAAAAGAAAAGGGGGAGAGGACACAGATAACTTGCACTAGAAACCACATGGGCGATGTCACAACGGAACCAAACGAAATCAAAAGGATAATAACAGAATACTATGAAAAGTTGTACTCCAACAAATTCGAAAAATTAGAAGGGATGGATATATTTCTAAAAAAACATGACCTACCTAAACTTATTCAGAATGAAGTAGAAAATTTGAACAAACCCATAACAAAAGAAGAAATTGATCCAGTCATCAAAAAACTTCCAACCAAAAGAAGTCCAGGCCCAGATGGCTTTACAGGTGAGTTCTACCAAGCGTTCAGGGAAGAACTATCACCAATTCTACTCAAATTATTCCAGAATATAGAATAGGATGGAAAACTCCCTAATACTTTTTATGAAGTAAGCATAACACTCATACCAAAACCAGGGAAGGACATCACTAAACAAGAAAACTATAGACCAATATCCTTCATGAACATAGATGCAAAATTCTCAACAAAATCCTAGCCAACAGAATCCAACAGCACAACAAAAAATAATACATCATGACCAAGTGGGGTTCATAAAACAAATACAAAGATGGTTCAACATTAGAAAAACAATCAACATAATCCATCATATAAATAAGAAAAATGAAAAGAACCACATGATCATATCAATTGATGCAAAAAAGGCATTTGACAAAATCCAACATCCATTCCTGATAAAAGCACTCAACAAAGTGGAAATTGAAGGGAAATTCCTCAACATAAGCAAGAGCATATATACATCACATATATACAACAGCCTACATCACTCTCAGTGGAGAAAAACTGAAAGCCTTCCCTCTGTGAATAGGAACCAGACAAGGATGCCCTTTATCACCACTCCTATTCAATATTGTGCTGAAAGTTTTAGCCAGAGCTATATGGCACGATAGAGAAATTGAAGGCATCCAAATTGACAAAGAGGAAGTAAAACTCTCCTTATTTGCAGACAATATGATTCTATGCATAGAAAACCCCAAAGACTCAGTAAAAAAAACTACTAGACCTCATCAGAAGATTCAGCAAAGTGACAGGGTATAAGATCAACATACAAAAATCAGTTGGATTTCTCTATAGCAACAACAATAGCACTGAAAGGACATTAGGCAAGCAATAACATTTACAATAGGTGCCCAAAGGATGAAATATTTAGGAATAAACGTAACCAGAGAAACAAAGGACTTTTACAAAGCAAATTTCAAAACACTACTACAAGAAGCCAAAAGAGACCTACAGAAGTGGAAGAACATACCATGTTCCTTCATAGGAAGACTCAACATCGTGAAAAGGTCAGTACTGCCCAAAGCAATTTATACATACAATGAAATCCCAATCTGGATTCCAACAACATTCTTCAATGAGATGGAAAAGACAATTACTAACTTTATATGGAAAGGAAAGAGACCCAGAATAAGCAAAGCACTGCTTAAGAAGAACAAGGTTGGAAGTCTCTCACTCCCTGATTTAAAAGTTTACTACATGGCTACAGTGGTCAAAATAGCCTGGTATCGGTACAATGAAAGATCAATTGATCAATGGAACAGAATTGAGAATCCAGAAATTAGCCCAACCACATACAACCAAATGATTTTCAACAAAGTGCCTAGGCACATTGCATGGGGAGGAGACAGTCTCTTTAACAAGTGGTGCTGGTAGAACTGGAAAGCAATATGCAAAAGACTGAAACAAGACCTTTACTTCACGCCCTATACAAAAACGAACTAAGCATGGATTAAAGATCTAAATGTGAATCCCAAAATTAATGAAGGTCATCAATGAAAAAATAGGGACAAATGTGAGGGTGCTAATTCAGGGCATATAGCTTTCTACTCCCGTAAAGATTTACACCCTCGGAAACCCTGTACAGGGTCGCTATGAGTCGGAACCGACTGTAAGGCACATAACAACAACAACAACAACAACAACGGACTACCAAACATTTTGAAAAGTACACAAACAAAAATAGACAAAATAGATGAGTGGGACATACTAAAAATTAAAAACTATGTGCATCAAAAAACTTGACCAAAAGAGTAAAAAAGGAACCCACAGAATGGGAAAAAATATTTTGCAACAACACATCAGACAAGTGACTCATTTCTAAAATATATAGGAAACTACAACACCTCTACAAGAAAAGGACAAATAACCCAATTTAAAAATGGGCACAGAACATGAACAGACACTTCACCAAGGAGGAGATCCGGGCAGCCAACAAACATATGAAGACATGTTCGTGATCACTAGCCATCAGAGAGATGCAAATCAAAACAACAATGAGATATCATCTCATACCAGCAATAACAGCAAAGATCAAAAAAGCAGAGGACAAAAAATGCTGGCAAGGATGCGGAAAGACTGGGACCCTCCTACATTGTTGGTGGGACTGCAAAATGGTCCAACCACTCTGGAAAGCAATATGGCACTTCCTCAGAAGGTTGGGAATAGAAATACCTTATTACCCAGCAACTCCTCTACTTGGTATTTACCCACAAGAAATATGAGCAATAACATGAGTAGCTATATGCACACCAATATTCATAGCAGCACTATTTACAATAGCAAAAAAATGGAGACAATCAAAATGCCCATCAATTGAAGAATGGGTAAACAAACTGTGGTACATGCACATAATGGAATACTATGCTACCTTGAAGAACAACAAGGAAGCTGCAAGCCATCGCATGACATGGATGAACCTTGAGGACATTATGTCGAGTGAAATTAGTCAGTCACAAAAGGAGAGATACTGCATAAAACCATTATTGTAAAAGATTAAGAAAAAGAACCTACCCAAAAGAGGGGGGGGAATCTATATATATAAATGCTGGGATGAGAGGTGGGCAGGAAGGGAGGGGAAGAAAGAGCACAGGATAGGATATGGACACAGGAGATCCTGGGATCTGGTGGTGGTGGGGCTGGCAATACACAAGAAGGGGAAAGGGAAAAAGAAGAACAAGGTAGATGGGAGAACGGTTGGGCAGGTTTGCATGGGCTAAGTGGGACAGAGGTAAATGACAATGTATGCATAACCTTGGAATAACAGGGCTTCAGGATACAGGGATTGAGGCATGGCTTGAAAGGGGAAAAGAGGGGATGCTTGGCTGTCTTTTGAATCTTGGCTCCCTTGCCTACCATTGTGAAATAGACACTTGGGGAAGGGGGACTAGCCAGAAACATCACAACAGAAAGTATGTAAGTCTGTCTTCAGCCTATAACTGACTGGAATACCGTGGGGGGTAGGGGTTGGCTGGAAACTGCCCAGACCCAAAATGGGGGTGGGGGGTGGCCTATAAAGGCAAGAAGTGACTGGCTTACAAGCTTTCAAGAGGGAGCCTAGTTCCAGATGGG
>NW_006408739.1:422616-431373 GCF_000296735.1 Chrysochloris asiatica
GGAGTTTGTGAAGTCTCCCTCCATATTCAGCTCCCCAGTGGGGATTGTTAATGGCCAGCTGCCTATTAACCTCCTCCTTAACCAGTTTTCAGCACAGGCATAAAATACTGCAGTGACTTCAACAGGGTGCCACCAGGGCAGATCTGGTGTTCAAACTAGGATCCTGACAGAAGGGTACAGGGGACAGTTATGTCAAGTACCCCAGATGCCTCAGCATTGAACTTCATCATGGACACCAGATGCTCATGCAACATGGGAAAAGAGAAACATGGGAGCACCACACAAAAAGCAAAGCTACACAAACAGGAAAGCCCACCCCTTTATTGAAATCTGGCAGAATGACATCTCTATAAATACACCTTAGACTGTGAACACGGGGAGGCTCTGCTGCCTATGGCATGTCTCCCTGCAGGTATTTTTTCATACTTAAATCCACCTCTTTAATGCTGTATTTCAGGACTTTCTGGTGTTCTGTAGCCTGACCCAGTATCAGAGTCACTGTCCCAAAAATAATTGGTCTATGTTCAATTATTTCAAGTGGTTGGCATATGATCAAGAACTGAGCTGCACTGAAGGCATTGGCAAAAAACAAGCCTCCAGGTATTGATGGAATACAAACTGAAATATTTCAATAAACTGATGCAGCAAAGGAGGCACTCACTCATCTATGCCAAGAAATTTGGAAGACAGCAACTAGGTCAACCAATTGGAAGAGATCCATATTTGTGCCTATTCCAAAGAAAGGTTACCCAATGGAATGAAACCATCAAACAATATCACTGTTATTACATGCAAGGAAAATTTTACTGAAGATAATTTTAAAAACACTTGTAACAATAGTGCAACAGGGGGCTGTCACAAATTCAAGCCAGATTCAGAAGAGGAACTAGGGATATCATTGTTGATGTCAGATGGATCTTGCCTAAATGTAGAGAATACCAACGAGATGTTTACTTGTGCTTTATTGACTCTGCAAAGCATTCAAATGCATGGATCATAACAAATTATGGATAGCATTGCAAAGAATGGGTATTCCAGACCACTTAATTGTGCTCATGAGGAACCTGTTCATAGACCAAGTGGAAGTATTAGATCAAAACAAGGGGATACTGAATAGTTTAAAATTATGAAAGGTGTGCTCCAGGGCTGTGTCCTTTCACCACATGTATTTGATCTGTATGCTGAGCAAAAAATCCAACAAGCTGAATTATAGAAGAATGCAACATCAGAATTGGAGGATGACTTATTAACAACTTGTGACAAGCAGATTATACAACCTTGTTTGTTGAGAGCAAAAAGGACTTGAAATACTTATTGATGAAGATCAAAGACTCTAGCCTTCAGTATGGATTGTGCCTCAGTGTAAAGAAAACAAAATCCTCACAACTGGACCAATAAATAGCATCAAGATAAACAGAGAGTAGATTGAAATAGTCAAAGACCTCATATTGCTTGGATTCATGATCAATGCTCATGGAAGCAGTAGTCAGGAAATCAAATGATGCATTAGGTAAATATGCTTCAAAAGACCTCTTTAAAGTGTTAAAGAGCAAAGATGTCACTTAGGGGTAGTAAAGTGCACCTGATCCAAGCCATGGTATTTTTCAGTAGCCTCATATGCATGTGAAACGTGGACAGTGAATAAGAAGACTGGAGAAGAATCTATGCTTTTGACTTGTGGTGTTGGTGAAAAGTACTGAAAGTATCATGGACTGCCAGAAGAACAAACATATCTGTGTTGGAAGAAATACAGCCAGAATACTCCTTAGAAGCCAGGATGGTAAGAATTGGTGTCTTTTACTTTGGACATGTTCTCAAGAGGAATCAGTCTACGGAGAAGAAAATCATGCTTGAAAAAGTAGAAGGTCCATGAAAAAGAGGAAGACCTTTAAGGAGATGAACTGACAGCGGATGCAACAATGGGCTCAAACATAACAACTGTGATGGTAGAGCAAAACCGTGCAGTGTTTCATTCTGTTGTGCTTAGAGTCACTATGATTAGAAACAGACTGGAGGGCAGCTAAAAACAACAATGGCAGGATTCCTGAAGTTCTACTACTCTTCTTCCAGGAAACGGGAGGTAAGCTTGTTCTTGAAGATACATTTCTTTTTCTTTTTAAGTTTTTATTGTGAATTGAGTGATCATTTACATGGGAGAACATAGGTTTTACACTCATCCTATCATATTTCATTTCACTGCAATAATTACAATCCCCTCCATACATCATCATTCAACAGTATTTGCTTCTATTCCCCCTGTTTTTTTCTTGATGTACATAAAAACAATCAAGAATATATAATCATTTAAACAGCCAAAAGGCACATTCTGCAAGCCTGCCTCCTGGCCACCAGCACACAGCCTTTCTCTTTCCATGAGTCTAGAGCCCTCAGCTACTCTATCTTTTTCTATGTTATCATCTCTGCCTCCATCTCTGGTATTCCTGCTTCTCTAGATAGGGTCCCACATTCTGTTCGTGTTCTTCTATCTTGATGGTCCTAGGGTCCTCTGTTCCTGGACTGTAAGATTAACTACTTCCCCTTTTATGTTACAAAACTTCTACCTTTACAGTTGTGACGATTGCAATTAGTCATGATAATAATTACTCACTACTGAATCATAAGAATCTTATCCCCATCTCCTTTCACCAGACCCGTCTAGACAAGATGAAAACTATTCAGTGGGGATTCTACCTTCCCCCGCACTCTGAAACTAAACTCCCTCTTGAGAACTTATTAGCCAGTTACTTCGTGCCTTTATAGCCCTCCTCCATTTTAAGTAGCCAGTGTCTAAATTGCCCATTTCCATCAATCCTGTGCACAGAAGGGATAGGATTGATACTTGGAGTGAAGATTCCTTCCCTTTAAGTTGGTATTTTGAGCTACTATATCCATAAGTATAGGTCCAGTTCATCAAATTGTAGCAATTTACACTTGTTTCTTTTATCATTTTTAAAAATCTTCCTCTAGTTGAGTTCTGATCATCCAGCTATGGAAGCTAGGTCAAATGGGTACTATCTGCAAGCTTGGGTGTTCTTGTGTGTCTCCCCTCACTTCATATCAGCTGAACACTTCACTCTCAGCTCTAACCCTCCACGGCTATATGCTTGTCCATGGGCTCAGGAGTCCCCAGGTCTCACCATACTTCAGACCAACCAGCCTTTCCTCATCTATCTCTAATCTCCAGGTCAATAGGAGTCTATGGAATGTGGTAAAACTCAGCCCATATCTTCATTGCTGCCTTTCTCACACTTCCACTCACCAGTAGACCAACTTGGTCACTAGCAAACTTACATGCCTGCTCATGTGTCCCCTTGGAGTTTCAATCTTGGAGGGGGGTTTGTCCTGAAGGGACTTGGTAGCTTGACTTGATGGTTCCCTGGCAAACAACTTACTTGTTCCTGTAGTAGCCAATCAGACTGCTGTTTTTGTTTTTCATTTTTCCTGTTGGTCTTTCTTTCAAAGAGTATCTTCTGCTGCTCTAGCTGTTCCAGGCTGGTCTTCTTCTCCTTTCTAGTGGGACTGTCCCACCTCAGAAGGTTCTGGATGGTGCTCAGAATTCCACCTAAGATCCTATACACTGCAAAGGCTCTACAAGAGGCCTATTTCACTGGGGAAGTTCTAGAACCCCTTTTAGGTATTCCAATGAGTTACAGACTGAAGACAGGCTTACAAGCTTTCTGTAATCATGTTTCCCAATATTCCTGTCTATCCCACTCAAGTGTCTATTTTACAATAGCAGGCAGGGGAAACCAATATTCATAAGACAGTCAAGCATATTAACATTATTTCCCCTCTTTTATCCATTCAGACTATGCCTCAATCCCTGTATCACAGAGCCCTGTTGTTACAAGATTGAGTAGACATCACTATTTACCACTGAAGATTAAATTTCAAAGGATATAGTCCTCATATCCTTGATGAAACATTCTTGTTTTACATCCTTTTCAAAAAGAGAAAGATTTTACAATTACAAGATGTCTAAAGTGAATTCTGTAAAAACAGGAAAGGAAAAGCTTATTTCATTATTTACAAATGTGGTGGTGGTGTACCATGGAGTCGGTTCTGACTCATAGCGACCCTGCATAGGGTTTCCAAGGCTGTAAATATTTATGGGAGCAGAAAGCCTCATTTTTCTCCCATGGACCAGCTGGTAGTTTCAAAATGCTGACCTTGAGATTAACAGCCTGACTCTTAACTACTGTGGTGCCAGAGCTCCTTTATTTACAATATAGAGAATTGAAACCTCTTTTCTTTTATATTGTGAATTGAGTGAAGGTTTACAGACAAGATCATGAGTTTTTCATTCAATAAATCATATGTTTAGTTTCATCTTAATGATTGCAATCTCCTCTATGCAACAACAGTTGTCCAACTTCTTTCCTACGGTGGTTGTTGTTAAGTGCCATAGAGTTGGTTCTGACTCATAGTGACCTTGTATAGGGTTTTGGTGGAGTTACTGGTGAGTTTGAACCACTGACCTTGTTAATGCAGGCCAGTGCATTAACCCACAAAGCCACACCAGGACCTGTGTGCAAATATCCTCTTTCAAACTCTCATACATTTGTAAGAGATATATTTATATATCCCACTCTTCCTCCCATACCCACCCATTCAGTGTGTGTCTCTGTGCATGTATTTACACACAGAACACTGTTCCAAGGTTGTGTGGTGGTGGTGGTAGTGTGCTGTGGAGTCAGTTCCGACTCATAGCGACCCTGTATAAGGTTTCCGAGCCAGTAAATCTTTACGGGAGCAGAAATCCTCATCTTTCTCCTGCAGAATGGCTGCTAATTTTGAACTGTTGACCTTGCGGTTCACAGCCCGATTTGTAACCACTACACTACCAGAGCTCCTTAAGATTGTGTATATATCATTATTTACTTCTCTCCCCTTTAGCCTATGCATTCCTCTCTGTGTCTTCACCTATCTTCATCATTCTTCTACCACCCTCTTTTTTTGTGTATTGACCTCCTCCTTTTTGTATCTTGTCCTCCCCATCACTTGAGTTAACCCTTTAGCCAGTGAATTACTCTCCCTTCCTTCCCACCTTTGGTAACCATCAAAGAATGTTTCTTTTAGTATGAAAACCTTTTCTTGAGTTTTTATAATAATGGTCTCAGACAATATTTGTCCTTTTGTGATTGACCTATTTCACTCAGCATAATGTCTTCCAGGTGTTTGCAGATTCATCATTATTTTTCATTGTTGCATAGTATTTCATTGTGTATATGTAGCAAAGTTTGTTTATCCATTCTTCCATAGATGGGCATTTAGGCTGTTTCCATCTTTTTGTTATTGTGAATAGCACTGCAATAAACATCAGTGTGCATATATCTATTTGTGTCATGACTCCTATTTCTTGTGGATATAAACCAAGTAGAGGGATTTCTGGGTCATTTGGTTCATTTCCAACTTTCTGGGGAAGAACCACACTGTTTACCAGTGAACCATTTTACAGTCCCACCAGCAGTGCAAAAAGGTCCCAGTCTCTTCACACCCTCACCAGCATTTGTTGTTTTCTGGGTTTTTTATTTGTTTGTTTGTTTTTTGTTGTTTTTAACTTTGTTATTAATGCTGCTATGAGATGATATCTCATTTTTTGTGTGTGTGTTTCTCTAATAGCTAAAGAAGCTCTGGTAGCATAGTGGTTACTGGTCAGGCTGCTAATTTCAAGATCAGCAATTTGAAACTACCAGCTGTTCCTTGGGAGAAAGATGAGACTTTCCACTCCTGTGAAGATTCACAGCCTCAGAAATCCTATGCAGGTTTTCTATGAGTCAGAACCGACTTCATGGCACACCACTACCATGACCAATGACTAATGGAGTCCTGATGTGGCACTGTAGGGTAAGCACTTGACTGCTAGCCACAAGTAAGTTCAGGGGTTCAAACTCACCAGCCACTCCTTGGAAACCCTATACAGAGTCGCTGTGAGTCAGAACTGACTCAACAGCACTTAACAACAACGACTAATAATCATGAACATTGCCTCATGTTTGTTGGCTGCCTGAATGTCTTCCTTGGTGAAGTGTCTGTTCATGTCTTGTGCCCATTTTTTAACTGGGTTGTTTGTCTTTTTCTTATAGAGGTGTTGTAGTTTCCTAAAATTTTAGATGTTAGTCCTTTGTTTGATGCATTATTTCAAAAAAATTTCCCCAGTCTGTTGGCTCCCTTTTGAGTCTTTTGGCAAAATTCTTTGATGCACACAAGTGTCTAATTTTTAGGAGATATCAATTTTGTCTTCTGCTGCTTGGATTTTTTTATGTAATGTTTGCTAGTGCATCTATGCCATGTATTATAGGCTCTGAGTTTGTCCCTAGTTTTCCATTAATGATCTTCATAGTTCTAGGTTTTACATTTAGGCCTTTAATACATGTTGAGTTTGTTTTTGTATATGGTGTGAGGAATGGGTCTTGTTTCATTCTTCTGTAAATGTATTTTCAGTTTTGCCAACACCATTTGTAGAAGATACTATCTCTTCCACTTTTATATGTTTTGGCCTTTTGTCAAAGGTCAGCTGATTGTATGTGGATGGATTTATTGTGGGTTCTTAATTCTGTTTCACTGATTTATGTATTTTTCATTGGACACATATCAGGTTGTTTTGACCACTGTAGCTGTGTGGTAAATTTTGAGATCAGGGAGTGAGAGGCCTCCAACTTTGTTGTTCTTCTTATGCAATGTTTTGCTTATCTGAGGTCTCTTTCCTTTCCATATAAAATACGTGATCATTTTTCCCATTTCTTTAAAGAATGATGTTAAAATCCAGATTGGGATTGCATTATATCTATAGATTGCTTTGTTTCACAATGTTGTCTTCCTATCCATGAGCATGGTATAGACTTCTATTTTTGTTAGTCTCTTTTAGTTTTGTGTAGTAGTGTTTTGTAGTTTCTTTTGTATAGGTCTTTTTTTCCCAAAACCTCTTATTTTTAATTTGTATTTGTCCTTACAACAAGAACATAAAGTATTCTGGTCTTTAAAAGGGAAGAAAATGTTTCCACATAATAGCTAGGTATGTTCCTTGACTTAAATTCCTTTTGCCTAATACATAAAAGCTAAAGAGAAATCCTGGTGTGGCACTTTGGGTAAATATGCTGAACTGCAAGATCAGTTTGAACAGCAAGATTGGTGGCTCAAACTTACCGGCTGCTCCTCGGAAACCCTATGCATGATTGCTATGAGTGAGAACCAACTCGGCAGCACTTAACAACAGCAACAACAAAGAGAAGATAATAATTCCACTCAAATTAAATATAAAATACCTGTGAAAAAGAAACACAACTTTGAAAATATTAAGTTCCAGTATCTTAGAATGCCACAAGATGGGGCTGTAACTCCATTAAAGAAAAAAGCATTGCTTTCTCTATATAATCTATTTCTGTGTTTTGGTTTTTTTTTTCTATGTTCTCTATATTTCCTTTTTCCACTAGTTACCTACTTTCCCCCATTGTCATTCTTCCTTATGAGAAATTATTACTAGACATTTTCACTGGATAAGAAAACAAATAGGACAATAATAAATAAATAAATAAGCATAGGGTCACTATGAGTCAGAACCTACTCAATGGCACTTAACAACAACAACAAAAATATAACAAAAAGGAGTCCCTGGGTGGCAGGCCTAGAGTGCCTTATGAAGGAACACTATCACTATGTAGCTATTTTAAATGATATTGTATATAAAATCTACAAATAAGGAAATGTTTCTCAAAATGTTGATTTTGAATCATAAAATGATGTGCACATTATGACTGCAATGTTTAAAGAAAGTGTAAAAACACAAGTATTGAGATTAATGTGCAAAACTGAAAGATTTTTAGGACTGCAATTTTTATCTCATTCAAAAATTGTTTATATTTATTATATCACTGCAGTGTAGTGAATTACTTACTAGCCATAGTTTTTGTAACTCCCACCAAATGACTGGGTGGGATTATGCAGATTAGATGCTGTACCCACCAATAGGATTGGATCACTTGTTAGAGATGTAAAGAAGGCATATGATACCCTCATGGGGATGAGACCATGCAAAGAAGGTGTCTGGAACCCAACAAGGGGATTGATCAGTTTTGCCATCCTGCTAGGGAGGGAGAGAGAAGCTGTAACATGGAAGGTACGCAGAGAAGATAGTGCAGCAGTAGCAAGAACAATAGTAGCACAAGATAGCAAAAACCAGGGGCCCAGCATGAGAAGGCTGCAGCGGGGCCAACTGGCCCATGGAGCTAAGAGTTGTAACTTCTGCCTGAGAAGGTCTCCAGCAGGACCCAGTGGAAGCTAGGCCCCACCAGGGTGTGGCAGCAGAGGGTGAGGAAACGTTGTCCTAACTGATCCTGTGAATTCTGAGTTGATATTGATTCCAAGTTGTACCTTGTTACTTCCCTAATAAATCTCTTCATTGTAAGTATGATTCCTGAGTTCTTTGAGACATTACGGTAAATTACTAACCCAAAGATGGGGAGGGAGAGTACTGAGGACAGAGGGAGTAGTCAATGTTAGAGATGATGGAGTGGTACAACACTTTGGAAAAGTTGGACATTTGGGACACTAATCTCCACTTCATAGGAATCAGCTTTGTACTGATCCTTATTAAAGAAATTATTCATTTATTCATCTTTTCAAATCATTGTTGTTGTTATTATGCTGTTGAGTCGGTTCTGACCCATAGTGACCCTATATAGAGTTTCCTAGGAGCAGCTGGTGAGCTTGAACCACCTACCTTGCAGTTCAAACCAACTTTACAGTCCAGCGCAATAA
>NW_006408739.1:435408-439634 GCF_000296735.1 Chrysochloris asiatica
CAATGGGCTCAAGTGTGGCAACAATTGTGAGGTTGGCCCAGGACTGGGCAGTGTTTCGTTCTGTTGTGCATAGGGTCGCTATGAGTCACCTAACAACAATAACAAATATATATATATTTGATTTACAAAATGATAACATTGCAATTAATATGGAAGGGATGGTGTTTTTAACAGATGGCGATAAAAAAAGAAGCTTGACTCTTTCCTCATATTTCATTAAAATAAAACAAAAGTTAATTCAAAATGGATCATAGGTCTAAATATGAATGATGAAACAAAGTTTCTATAAAAATATTTTCATGACTTTAGGTAGCAAATATTTCTTAAACAGAACATAAAAATACACTAACAATAAAAGATAAGATTGATAATTGGTCTTCACTCAAATTAAGACTTCTGTTTATTAAAAGAAACCAGTAAGAGTGTAAAAAATTTAAGTTGCAAATTGTGAATTTTACTAAGTGGAGGTTAAGGGAAAAAGAGGAAGACCCCCACTGAGATGGATTGGCACAGTGGCCATAGCAACAGTGAGGATGGCGCAGGACGAGCTAGGGTTTTGTTCTGTTGGACAGAGGGTTGCTATGAGTAGGAGTCGACTCGATGCCATCCAACAACAACAATAATTTACAAAAAAAATTTTCACATGGGCAAGTGAGGAACTTCTGTTTCTAGGATGACAGGATAGATGTACATTTGCTATCTTTCCCACTAAGAATAGCTGATATCTGTTGGCATTATATATAAAACAAATCTAACACTCTGAATTGTGGAGGGCAGAAGTCAGACTGACAGTACCACTAGAGAACCTGATGTCTTTTTTGAGGTATCTTTTTGTCTCATATATCCCAGACTGGGTGCTGCAGAAACTAGCAAACAGTCAATGCCAATGGGTGCTGACCAAAAAAAAAAAAGAAGAAGAAAAGAAAAAAGTCTCAAGGAAATCTTGCTCTCTCTATCCAAAGGACAAAGAAGGAGCCAGCCTAGCAAAATAGAAAACTTTTAGACAATAACCACTCTACTTTAGCCAAGCATCACATAAAATCACTGTTGCCCCGCCTTCACCTCTACAGGCAAATATCAGGTGGGGGTTGTAGGCTATAATGAGATGATTCAAGAAAACTGAGTAAAGAACAAGGACTTGATTCTCTGCTGAGTGGTAACAAGCAGCACTTCCCCAATATCTCCCCTGCAGTTTCAATGGAGAACACATGGAAAACCTGGACTTTCAATCCTATAAGGCAATAAAAGGACACTTGGTGTGGCACTACAGGATAGGCACTGGACTGTTAACTACAAGGTCGGTGGTTCACACCCATAAGCTGCTCCTCAAAATCAAACCAACTCAGGCCCTTGATGTCCCCGAGCCCTATAGAGGGAAATAGATCTGTCTGGAGCTACTAAGGGGGCAGGTATAAGAAGGAAGAGTGTAGTGGACTTGGCTCCATCTCTAGTGCTCCTACTAGGTTTCAGGGCTAGAGGATGGGGGGAGGCAGTCAATAGGTTTTCAATTAAAGATTTGATTTATTCAAGTATATGAAAACAAAAACAATCTCACAACTCACAATTGTTGCTATGAGTTGGAACCCATGGGACAGCACTTAACAACAACAATGCAAAAACAAGGAGCACTTCCCCCATCCCAGGTGAACCTAGACTTTTACCCCTACCTGGCAGTAAAGTACCCCTCTTCTCCCACTGGAGACCACTCAGCAGAGGTGTTCTATAATCAAGATTTTACATATGATTCAGAGTCGCATAACATAATACCCAAAATATTCAGGTTCCAAAGGAATCACTACTCATTCCAAGATCCAAAGATATCTCAGCCAATACCAAATAAACATAGATGTTAGGATTGACTAAGATTTTGAACAGCCATCAATCACAAATATCCTTAAACAAGCAGTTATAAACACAGTTGAAACAAATGAAAAAAGCAAAACAAAACAAAAGCCTCAGTGAAAAAATAGAAGACATAAAGAACCAAATGGAAATTTTAGAACTGAAAATACAATAACATAAATAAGGACACAATGATTCAATGATGAGAACAGAGAAAAGAATCACTTAACTGATAGAATAGTAGAAATTACCCGATTTTAACAACAGAGAGAAAGCCTTAAAAGCAAAAAAAAAGAGCAAAGCTCTAGGGATCTGGGGGGACTATACAAAATATCTAGTATTTGTGTCATTGAAGTCCTGGAAGGAGAAGAGAAAGAGGGCGCTGAAATAATATTTTAAAAATGGCTGAAAACTTCCAGAATGTGGCAAAAGACATAAAATTACAGATTCAAGAAGTTGCAAAAAGCCTAAACAGAATAAACCCTGAGAAATTCATGACAAGACATTATAAACAATGTTTTAAAAACTAAAGGGAAAGAGAAACATCTTGAAAGTAGTGGCATAGAAACAATATCTTATCTTGTTATCGAGTGCTGTTGCGTTGGTTCAGACTCACATGACACTGTATAGGGTTTCCAAGGAGAGGCTGGTGAGTTTGAACCACCAACCTTGTGGTTCAAATGACTTTGCAGTCCAGTGTTTTAGCCCACAGTGCCACACTAGGACTCCAGTCTAGTACTTAGCCTACAGCAAATTTTTCATAAGGAACCATGGAAGCAAGAAGGATATGGCACAGTGAATTTCAAGTGCTGAAAGAAACGAACCGTCAATCCAGAACACTATACTAAAACCAAATTCATTGCCATTGAGTTAATTATAACTCAATAGGACAGGGTAGGGTTTGTGGGTTTGAGTTAGCCACTGACCTTTAAGGTAGCAACAAAATATTTTAACCACTTTGCCACCAGAGCTCATCCCAGAATTCTATATCCACAAAAATATCCTTCAGGACTGAAAGAGAAATCCAGACATCCGCAGATGGAGGAAAAGTAAAAGAATATGACATCTTCTTTAAAAGAATGGCTAAAGGAAGCTCTCTTAGTAGAAAGGAAATGATAAAAGAAGGGATCTTGGAATATCAGAAAAGAAAAGAGAACAATGAAAAGAACAAAAATATGGGCAAACACAATAAAGCTTTCTTTGAATTTTTGAAATTATGCTTGATAGTTGAAGCAAAAATGTAAACACTAACGTATTTTTTAAAGTTACTGTTAAGTGCTGTCGAGTTGGTTCCCACTCATAGCGACACTGTATAGGGTTTCCGAGGAGTGGATAGTAGGTTTGAACCACTGACCTTGCAGTTCAAAATGACCTATGGTTCAGTGCTTATCCCACAGTGCCACACCAGGACTCCAAAGCATATAGAGGAACTGTTTTAAACAATTAAAAATGGGGAGGGTAGAAGAATGTAAAGGAAGGTAAGATTTTTTACTTCACTCAAATTGGTAAAATGTCAATACTAATAGACTGTGGTTGTTGTTGTTGTTGTTAAATGCCATGGAGCCTGTTGGACTCATAGAGACCCTGTATAGGGTTTTCAAGGAGTAGCTGGTGAGTTTGAACCACTGACCATGCAGTTCAAACCGACCTTGCTGTGGTCCAGTGTTTATCCTACAGCGGCACACCAGGACTCCTCTGTATATATAATTTGCTAACTAGAGCAACCACTAAAAAAAGTTACAAGAACAGAGAAACACGGTGGTATGGCCATTTTGAATTTTTACAATCAGCATTCAATTCAGGCAGAGGCCTGCAGGCACAAAGGCACACCAGTGACTGACAACAGATGAGCAGTTCTCCCTTGTTCCACATGACCTTTTGGTGACCAGAATCATCGTCAGCCCCCACCTGACTCCCTGCATAGCCTTAGCTCTGCCTAAGGTAGGAGCTGCACCCTTGTGGTCCAGCACTGGTTTCCTGGTACACCAACTGGAGGCTCAGGAACTCCATCTTATCAGACTAGCACAGTGCCATGTCCCTGCCTATCCATGGCCAGCAAGAACTCCTTCCCAAACCAGCTGCCTTGACACCAGCTGCACTCTGATCCCAAAAGAATCTCTCTGGGAATAAAGGACCTTGACTTCAGCCACCATCTGATGCCAGCATGAACTTTTTCTAGGTCAGTCATTAAAAATTCTTTTTATTTGACTATTTTTTTTCTTTAACTAATTTCTTCCTCTCTCTTTTTTTGGTTGCTGTTTGTTTTTGTTTTGAATTTTTCTTATTTTGCTTTGTTTTTATTTTTTTTTCTTAAATGTTTTATTGTGAATTATGTGATAGTTTACATGGGAGAACATTAGTTTTACATTCATTCTATCGTATAT
>NW_006408739.1:440955-443492 GCF_000296735.1 Chrysochloris asiatica
TTATAGGCAGAAGACGGACTTACAAGCTTTCTATAGTGATGCTTTTCGCTATTCCTTTCTCTCCCCCTCCAGTGCCTATTTTATAATATAATGCAAGGAAAACCAATATTCAAAAAACAGCCAAGCATCTTAATATTATTCCCCCCTTTTCCACATTCCAACCATGGCTTGATCTCTGTATCCCAGAACCTTGTTGTTCCCAGGTTGTGCATATTTCATTATTTACCTCTGTCTCACTTAGCCCATTGAGACCTAATTGTTCTCCCATCTGCTTTATTCTTCCATTCCCCTCTCCCTACTTGTATATTGCCCCCTCCCTAGCACCCAAACTATCCTGTGTCTAGTCCCTGCCCTGTGCTCCACCGTCCCCTCCCTCCCCTCACCCACATCCAACATACCAATAATCAACAAACACTCCCCCTCACGCACCTTTAGTATGGGTTCTTTCCCTTAGTCTTTTACAGTAGTGGTCCTATGCAGTATTTCTCTTTTTGTGACTGACTAATTTCACTCAACATAATGCCCTCAAGGTTCATCCATGTTATGTGGTGGCTTGCAGCTTCCTTGTTGTTCTTTTATTTCGCTTTGTTTTTATCATGCTTTTTTTCCTCCACCAGATGAGAGACAGCAACCGTGTCCATATGACCCAGTCATATCCTTACCTCCTGCAGCTCCACCCACTGGACCAAGGCCACTGCCCACTCCTGTACCACCTGAGTAATGATAGACAACAGCCAACACCAGCCAAACCCACTCTGCACTTTGCTATACAAACAGGCATACAACTGTGTACACACTTCTATTGTCTATCACACCTACCAGGAGACAAGTGGTAAGTGCCTAAGAAGGTATTCCAAATCTTCCATGAGGTTAGGAAAGTTTTCTTCCAATAAATCTTTGACAATTTTCTCTGTTTTGCTTTTTGTTTTTTTTTTTTGTGTGTGTGTGTGTGTGTGTATGTGTCTCTTCCTGTTTTGGAATTCCAATCACACATAAATTATTCCCCTTAGGCTTTCTTTGAATTCATCTTTGTTCTTTTTTCTGATTGTTCCTCTAACAGAGGAATATTGAGAGATTTGTCATCAAGCTCATTAATTTGGTCTTCCATTGATTCAATTCTACTTCTTTACCCATTGAATGTATCATGTATTTCTGAAATCTTAGTATTTGTATTTCTATTTGCTAATTTTATATGGTTTTCTAATTTTTCATTTTTGTGTGTGTCAGTTTGTTCTTGTAGTGTTTCTTGAACTCTTCTAAAGTTTTTTCTGTGTTCTCTTTGCTTTCATCTGCAGGTTTCTCTCAATTAGTTGAAAGTACCAAAGTATTCTTTTTGAATTCCTTATCAGGTAGTTACAATACTATTTCTGGTATTATATTTTATGGCTCTGTACTTTAGTCACTTGTTTGAGCCACTCTATCTTGTTTCTTCATGTAATTTGAAATAGTCTGTTGTCTCTGAGACGGTGTAGTGTCATTGTATTTCTATTTAATTCATCATTGTATGTTGGCATGTTCTTAGGCATTTACCCACCACCTGTCTCCTAGTGGGTATGAGAGAGGCTGGAAATCTGTACTCAATTGTCTGTCTATTGTTTATGTATCATAGTTCTGGACAGGTTTGTCTGATGTTGGCTGCTGATTATCATTGCTCAGCAGGTACAGTGGGTATTGGTGTTTGCCCAGTAGGTGGAGCCACAGGAGGTACAGATGTGACTTGGCCAGATAGACATGAAATGGAATTCCCTCCAAACAAGGGGATAATATGCCCGATGCCTGACTCCAGGTAGAGCAGAATCTGTGTAGAAGAATGTGCCACACCTCCAGGCAGGGAAGGGAGGGGGATAACCATGCTCCTGGCCACCAGAAGGGCACAGGGAACAAAGGAGAACCACACCCCCTTGTTGTCAATCTCCAGTGCTTGCCCTGTGACCAGGCCTCTGTGTTGATCAATAGCTGCCTGCTAAAGCTCAAAATGGCCATGTTGTGCCAGGCCATCTGTCAGCCTACCCTCTGTCTCCTTTCTCACTGCTCAGCCTCCTCTCCCAATAGGCACTCAACACACCTCATTATCCCTTTTTCTGAGGCTCAGGGGTCCAGGATCATCAGCCATAGCTATCTCACTTAGTCTCCTGTGTCATTGTAGCAGTGGGTCTTGCCCTGGAAATCCCATGATCCTTCATTTCTGCCCCTTATCTGTTGGTCAGAGGTAGAGGATCAAATGGAGAGGGCCATGAGAAGGTTGTAGGGAGTTGGAAAGCTATTAGAAGGAGCCTGAGTCCCTGACTCGGAATACGTCACCTGATCAAGAGAATTATGGAAATATAATAAATAAACATTTATTGATTGTGTTGCCTTTTTTGTCTTACTGTGGTTGCTTGTGAGTTGCTGTGATTCTGAAAGCTATGCCACCGGTATTTTAAATACCAGCAGGGTCACCCATGGTGGACAGGTTTCAGATGACCTTCCAGATGAAGACAGACTAGGAAGAAGGAGTGACAAACTACTTCCAAATATTTAGTCACTGAAAACCTTAT
>NW_006408739.1:448072-484428 GCF_000296735.1 Chrysochloris asiatica
TCAGAAGAGACACTGAAACTTGCTCTCCAGTATAGAGATGCTAAAGCAAATGGAAGAAATGAGGAGGTCCAAGAGCTGAACAGAAAATTTCCAGGATCAGCTCGAGAAGATAAAGCCAAATATTGCAACAAAATGTGGAAAGATCTGGAATCAGAAAACCAAAAAGGAAGAACACGTTCAGCATTTCTCAAGCTCGCGGAATTGAAGAAAAAATTCAAGCCTCTACTTTCATTATTGAAAGATTCTCTGGGTGAATTATATTCCTTCTCTTTCATATTCCTACAAGATCATGGTTAAGAAAACTTGTCACTTCATATTCCAATAGGTATGTGAAACAGCATCATAGGGTAAGCTGATTCTGTGATCTGACAACACAATATAGCTATGAAGATTCTAGAATTACTTTATCATATTTGTTCGTATTAATTATGTATGTTGAAGTGTCTTTTTCTTTCTGTGATTCAACAATTGTGTATTATCTAATCCCACATAGGTTCTTTAAAAAAAAAAATAGTGCTTGCACTTATTTAAAAAGCATTATTTGAAGCATATTATGGAAATAATAAGCTAGAAACTGTTTCCTCCACTAATTAAACAATGCTGCCTCTCAGGTCAAACCTATTCCACAGCAAATAACCATCACCACCTCTCAGGTCGGACAGTAACTTTTTTTTCCCCTGCACATTTTTGTGAAGCTAATGAACGGATCTCCTATCACAATCATAAAACACATAGAATTTCAAAATCAATAGAACTGAAATATAACCAAACACTTTGCATTTGAGTCAGTTCTGATTCATAATGACCCTATGGGATACAGTGTGGCCCTGGTGTGGCACTGTGGGTTAATGCGTTGGACTGCAAGGTTTATTTGAACCACAAGGTCGCTAGTTCAAATTCACCAACTGCTCCTAGGAATACAGGGTCACTATGAATCGGAACTGACTCGATGGCACTTATTAACAACAGCAACATAGGGCAGAGTTGAGTTGTGCTGTGATGCTGTGGAATAAAGTACTGGCCTACAAAGTCAGTTTGAGCCACAAGGTCAGCAGTTCAAACTCATCAGCTGCTCCTTGGAAACCCTATACAGGGTCACAATGAATCAGAATGGATTCAATGGCACTTAACAACAACAACAACAGGACAGAGTAGAACAGCTTCACAGAATTTCCAAGGCTGTAAATCTTTACAGAAGCTGACTGTCTCACTTTTTTCCTGACAAGTTCTGGTGGTGCCGTGGGTTAAGTGTTGGGCTGCTAACCAAATGGAAGGTGGTTTGAGCCCACCAATGACTCAATCCATGGGCTAATGGATGAGGCAGAGCAGTGTGTACCTCTTTTTACTGATTCATTATAACATTATCTAGTGGTGGATCTACTAATTACCACAAGTTTGAAGTAGTGATGAATGGAATGGAAGTGACAGTTTGAGATATCTATAAAATTATTGTGAAATGAAAATATCTGTGATTTCTGTTGGTGACAAAACCACTAATACTAGTTAGTTTGTTGTCTAAATTAATAATCAAAATAAATGTTAAATTTCAATGAGAAGTTAATGAAACTGAAGATGCAATTTTTTCCCCTATCCAAGTCCACAGACTCTGAAGTCTATCTGTGGAGCCTGGATAAGTACTACAAGACTAGAGATTTATCTAAAAGAGTAGCAGTGCTTATCTTTGAGTGCTGGAGATACGAATGATTTAAAAAATTTTTGTGTGTGTGTTTTAAAAAAATTTCAATTTACCAACATTATTTTTATCATGATAAAAGAAATTAAAGGATATTCACAAAAATATATATTGGAAATATATCAATATGTATATATATATTGGTTGGTAAGATTTGGGACACAAAAATTGTTGGAAAAACAAAGCAGTGTTTGAAGAAAAGGATCAGGATGGAAAATTGAACCTTACTTGTACCAGAAATCCTTAAAACTGGTGCCGTCTTATCTGAGGATTCTAGACTCATGGAAAGTGAATGGCTGTGTGCTGGCAGCCAGGAGGCAGGCTTACAGAATGTGCCCTTTGTTTGTTTAAATGATTATATACTCCTGTGTGTTTTTGTGTATATACCCCCCCACCACCAAATAAAAGAAAACACGTACACACACAAAAAAAGAAGGAATAGAAGCAAATACCTTTGAACGATGATGCATGGAGAATATTGTAATAATTACATTGAAACAATGATGAGTGTAAAACCGATGTTCTCCCATGTGGAGTATTACTCAATTCACAATAAAAACTTAAAAAAAAAAAAACTGGGGCCATCTTCACACCACTTATCCTCATACACATGGGATCAGTTTCCTCCATGGTACTGCCTCAGGATTGAAGTATCATACTTGTTCTAATAGGCTACACAGGCTGCTCATGGGCCACATCTGACGTAAGAAGAGGGAACCCACAGGCAGCATAAATTTAGTTATCTTATTTTTCCATACACGTTGTGTTTCACACTCCTGTCTTACCTTCCAACAGAGGTTTGGGAGAGAGAAGCTAGAGAGTAAAATTCAACTCCTTACAGTCTACAAGGAGCTCTGGTAGTGTAGTGGTTAGTGTAGTGGTTAATCAGAGTGCTAACCTCAGGTCAGCAGTTCAGAAACTACCAGCGGTTTCGTGGAAGAAAGATGAGGCTTTCTGTTCGCCTAAAGATTTACAGCCTCGGAAACCCTGTACAGGGTCGCTATGAGCCGGAACTGACTCCACAGCACATGACAACAACATACAACCTACAGGAGTCCTGGTGTGGCGCTGTGGGCTAATGCGTCAGACTGCAAAGTCGTTTGAACTACAAGATCAGTGGTTCAAGCTCACCAACTGCTTCTTGGAAACCTAATACAGGGTCGCTATGGGTCAGAACTTAACAACAACAACAACAACAACAGAGCCTACAAGGAGTCCTGGTGGCACTGTAATATAAGCACTGGACTGTTAATGTAGGGTCATCAGTAGCTCAAACCCTCAGCCACTCCTCTGCTCCCATGAAAATTTACAGATGGTATACAGGGTCGCTATGAGTTGGAATCCATTGAATGGCAGTGAGTTTTTTTGGGTATAGAGCCTACAAGACCCTTCTGGATCTTCTACCCCCATGCACGTGTCTCTCTAACTTTTATATTCCTCCAGTAAACCATTCTTGTTCCCGCCTCATGGGCTTTGCCTTTGCTGGTCCTTCCTTCTGGCAGAGTCCACCTGCAGAACTCCCCTGACCAGTGTCTGGCTACTTCTCTTAGAGGAAAAATCTCCTCACAGAGATTTTTCCTTTAATGCCTTAGCGTACTCAGCCAACCCTCGCTTACCTGTGGTTACCACACTATTCCAAGGGCACCCTCTGAAATTTCTGTTTTTTCTCCCACTAGAGGAAGCTACTTGAGGATAGAGAATTTGTTATTCATCTCTGCATCCTTTGCACCTAAAACTATCCAGCACCAACTGTTGTTGTTAAGTGCCCTGGAGTCGGTTCCGACCCACAGCTACCCTGTATAAGGGTTTCCGAGGAGCTGGTGAGCTTGAACCACCGACGTTATCGCTCAACCCGACCTTGCATTGAAGTCCAGAGCATTCGCTCACAGCGCCACGCTCATTCAATATGTAATGAAAAAGAGAGAGAATGAAATGAGGACTGTGTCCCTAGGGCGCACTCTGGCTCAGAAATAGGAATCACACTGTCGAGGAACGCACGCTTATTAATATTGGTTTTAATCTGTCGGCTAAATTGTTGGCCTTCTACGACAATTTGGAGGAAACAATCAAATAATCTGAAGATATCGAGAACGCCGTAAACCTCCCCCAGCCTAAGAATATCGAGTCTCAACGCGGAAGTGCGGCTGCGCGGTGCGTGCTATGGAACGTGGAGGCCTTCTCCCGCTTTCCGGAAGTGGGTCTAGAGCCGGCGAGACGGCGCGAGGAGTCGCGCTAGAGCGGCGCGGCGCGGTGCAACGCGGCTGGGGGACGGCTATGGAGGACGAGCTGAGCTTTTCGGATATCTGCGGCGGCCGCCTGGCCCTGCAGCGCCGCTACTACTCTCCAACCTGCCGGGAGTTCTGCCTCAGCTGCCCTCGGCTCTCGCTGCGTTCGCTCACCGCTGTCACCTGCTCCGTGTGGTTAGCAGCCTACGGACTCTTCACCCTCTGTGAGGTAATGGCGGCTCGGCCTCTCCTCGCTCTCGGAATCGGGGCTTCGCTTTGAAAGGCTCCCTGGGGTCTTTGGCCTGACAATCCGACCGTCGTAAGGTCGGAGGATGGGGACTCGCGGCTTCTGGTGATGCCACTCCGAAACTGAATAGCTTTTCATTACGTTTAGTCAAGTTTGCCCCCTTTACCTTCTTTCTCCCTCGCATGTTTTTGTGGCTCCATTGAGCACACAGCGTAGCTCTTGCACAACTTAAAACTTTTAACTTCCCTTGCGCTGTGTAGTAATAATGCTTACAGTCATTTAATGCCAGAAGTTCAGAGCACTGTTAGTGGATCGCCGTCATCCATCTCTTAAGCGCCTCGGAAGTCTTCTAGAAACTGTCTTTGCTTTGCTAAGTGTGTGTGTGGACAGACAAGCTTTGAAAAGTCTCCTGCAAAAGTACAATGAAAAGATCGTGGGATTTTCCCATGAGCTTTCTGAAGCCCCCTGTTATATGTACCATGTGTTTACATGATATATGAACACAACACACATGCTGAGAGCTTGAAAGCAGCTCTTATAGTGCTTCCTATATATGGGGCTGCTGACTGCAAGGTCAGCAGTTTGAATCCACCAGCTGCTTCGCTGGACAATGGTGAGGCTTTCTGCGCCCATAAAGGTGTACAGCCTCGGAAACTATGCAGCCTCGGAGAGTCGGAACAACCAGATGGAGCAGCAGCAGCAGCAACAATCTTTGTTTTGCAAGGCAGTCCACCTTCCTCAACTTAGTGTTTTCCAAAGAATTAGGAATTTTTGGACACTATTAGTTTCTGTGCTCAATTTCCAGACTAATTCCCGTTCCCCCCCGCCCCCCAGCCTGTTTTAACGTCTCTAAAGTGGAATGAATATTTGTTACACCACCTCCACAGTATTGTTATTGTGTGCCCTCGAGTTGATTCTGACTCATAGGGACCCTACAGGACAGAGTAGAATCCCCCCAAAGCAGTAAATCTTTACAAGAGCCCACAGCCACATCTTCCTCCCACAAAGAGAGCTGGTGAGTTCCAACTTCAGGCTGTTTGATTAGTGGTGCCACCAGGGCCACTCCTTTCACAGTAGTTGCCTAAGATCAGCCCTCCTCACTGAGAAGGCAACGTTGTTGTTGTTGTTGTTAAGTACTGTGGAGTTGATTCCGACTCATAGCGACCCTGCACAGGGTTTCTGAGGCTGTAAATCTTTACAGAAGCAAAAAGCCTCATCTTTCTCCTGAGGAATAGTTGGTAGTTTCAAACTATCAACCTTGAGGTTAGCAGCCTGATTCATAACCACTACCAGAGCTACCAGAGCTTGAGAAGACAACATAGTACAATGGAAAAGAAAGGGTGTCTGGAATCAGACAGCCTAGTCCAACCAAGCACCTGCCCAGAATTCAGCAGCTACTTTCTTTTTTCAAAAAAGCTTTTATTGTGAATTGAGTGAAGGTTTACAGGGCAGATCATCAGTTTTACACTCAGCAAATCATTGCAATGATTATAATCCCCTCTATGCAGCGTAGTGGTTACGAATCGGGCTGCAAACCTTAAGGTCAGCGGTTCGAAACTACCAGCCGCTCCGCGGGAGAAAGATGAGGCTTTCTACTCCCGTAAAGATTTACACCCTCGGAAACCCTGTACAGGGTCGCTATGGGTCGGAACCGACTTGAAGGCACTTAACAACAACAACAATGCACCCTAAGCCAACAGTATTTACCTCTATTACCGTTTTTTTTGTTTTTTGTTTTTTTTTATGTACATATTCCACAGTGGTAGCTTAGTGGTTACACATCGGGCTGCTAACCTCAAGGTCGGCAGTTTGAAACTACCGGCTGTTCAGCGGGAGAAATATGAGACTTTCTGCGCCCGTAAAGATTTATAGCCTCAGAAACCCTATACTGGGTTGCTATGAGTTGGAACTGACTCTAAGGTACTTAACAACAACATTCCACATTGAAAATATATATTCGTTTAAATATCCACAGGGCACATTTTGCAAGCCAGCCTCCTGTCCACAGGCACATTACCTTTCTCAGTCCGTGGGCCTAAAGTCCTCTGCTGCTCTGTCTCGCTATCCATCGCCTCTGCCACCTTCTCTGTTGTCGCCGCTTTTCTGGTTAGGATCCCTCAGCCCTCTCATGCCCTTCCCTCTTGATGGTCCTAGGGGCCTCTGTTCCTGAAATGGCATATAACTGCACCCTCCCCCCTTTTAGTTATGCCTCTTCTACATTTAGAGTTATGACAATCACTATTAGTCCTGATAAGTTACTCATAATTGAATCATAAAATCTTACTCCCATCATTATCAGACCCATCCAGACAAGAGGAACACTATTCAGTGGGGAATTCTATTTTACCCCCCTGGTTCTGACACTAAGCACCCTCATGAAAGCTTGTAAGCCAGCCACTTAGTGCCTTTATAGCCCCCCAATTTTGATAACTAAAATCTAAGTTGCCCGTCCCTATTAACCCAGTGTACCAAGGAGGCAAGCTTGATCCTTGATAGATTTCACTCTTAAACTTCACTGCATCACTTCTTAAGAGCTCGGTGTACCTAAATTTCTTATCTTTCTTCCTATTCCAAGCTTTTCCTCAGAGTAATGAATCACAGTTAGGTTTTAGAAAGGAGTGCTACAAGGGGAAAAAAGGCCCCCAATTCTAATATGTTTGATTTTTGTTGTTAAGTGCTGTCGAGTTGGTTCCAATTCATAGCGACCCAATATAGGGTTACCAATGAGCAGCTGGTGAGTTTGTACCGCTGACCTTGCAGTTCAAACCAAACTTGCAGTCCAATTTGCTTATTATCCTACAGTGCTGCACCAGGAATCCTTAGTAATAATAGAACATGGAAAACAAAGGAAGATCATCACGAAATCATGATTGGAGGGAAAGAGACCATGATTGGGACATGTACACTATTGCAAATTAGAAAACCTTAGAGGATTGGTTCTGGGGTCCTCTGGACACTTTGTTGGTTGAAGTGTGACTCAAGACCTTGTGGCTTTGGTACCCTAATTTCCATTAACGATTCACCCAGGCAAATCCCTGAGTTGGATTGGTTTGGCTTGGAAGTCCTAATAAGCCACTTTCAAACACACATTATCCGAGGAAAAAGCTTTCAGTTAAGGTCCGAAAGAACTCAAGGATGTCAAGACTCACCATGGAGTGGGCTCCAATTATAAAAAATGTTGTTAAAGTGCTGTCAAGTTGGGTCCGGATTCATAGCAACCCTCTATAGTGTTTCCGAGGAGCCGGTGGTGGGTTTGAACTCCCATAACTTTCTGTAAACCAAGTGACTAGAATTTACGCTCTAATGCAGGAGTGAGAAAAATCTGATTAAAGGATTTAATTCTATTATGTTAGTATTTTATACAAGAGTGCTTAAAAAAATTCGCAAGGGAAAAGAAGGAAAAAATAAAAGTGGAAAAATGGAATGAAAAGACAATGGAATTTTTCCATGAACTTTTTGAAGTACCCATATATATAGTGGCTTAACCATAACCCACGTGAAAGAAACATACATCAATTGAAAGACAAATCTCAGCTTCAGAAACATTAAGTTTGTGACTGTGTGTCTTAGATTCAAGGGGATAAATAGTAGTCTTTACCACATTTATTAGACAAGAGTTTCGCTTCAAGTAACCCAAAACGATTGAGAATTAAAGGATATGGAACTTAATAAAACAAAAAGTCTAGAGGTTGGAGGATTCTGGAAGTCCTTTAGCAGACCATCCTTCATATATCATTGGCTAGAGTTATCATATATTCACTCTTAACCAATCATTGGAAGAAGTGACTCATTAATAGGCAATGAGTAGTATCTGCTGCACGGGTGCTAAGCACTTTACAGTTGTTTAGTCTGTGATTTGGCACTAAATAATTCTGCTGAGGAAGCATGAAAGGAAAAGATTTGGGTCCTTAAATTGCATTTTTGGAAGAAAAGTCTCTGAAATTGGTGCGTTGGTGAACATTTTGCTGTGAGTTCTCCTCTATAGACCTATCTATTTGAAAGTTGTCTGGATCTATTTCACTGTATTATTCACTTGAATATTGTTAGTTGTTTCGTGTTGATTGTGACTCAGGATTAGAGTAGAACTGCTCCATAGAGTTTTCAAGGTTGTGACTTTTCAGAAGCAGATCAGATAGGCCTGTCTCCATGGGTTCAAACCACCACCCTTTCTGTTAGTAGTCAAGCACCATTTACCCAATACAAGGACTCCTGTGTATTTGCATAGCATTTCAGAATCCAGGTAAGAGTGGTTGCTTTTTATGTCTGGCTTCCTCTTAAATAGGTTTCTTTCATCTGTTCAACTCACAACAGAACAAAGACTTTCACCTTTCCTTTTTTCATCGTTGATCCTCGATTCCCCTCTCCCATTGGACTTGTTATACAGCAGCAATGTGCAGAAGACCACGTGGTAATCTTACTGCCTCTGTCTGGCTCTCTCTTCAGAACAGCATGATTCTCTCTGCTGCCATCTTCATCATCCTCTTAGGCCTGCTTGGTTACCTCCATTTTGTGAAGATCGATCAGGAGACTCTGTTAATCATTGACTCCCTGGGCATCCAGATGACATCATCCTATGCCTCAGGCAAAGAAAGCACCACTTTCATTGAAATGGGCAAAGTGAAGGATATTATCATCAATGAGGCTATTTACATGGTAAGTGTTTATATGACAACCTTCTCATGACCAAATTTTTTTCTACTTTGAATTTTTTGTTGATACTATGTTTTCAGTAATGGTGGTGCTGGTTATGTGCCGTGGAGTTGATTTTGACTCACAGAGACCCTGAATAGGGTTTCTGAGGCTGTAAATCTTCATAGAAGTATAAAGCCTCATCTTTCTCCTGCAGAACTGCTGGTAATTTTGAACTTTTGACCTTGAGGTTAGCAGGCTCACTTGTAACCACTACGCTACCAGAACACCTTGTTTTCAGTAATGGAGGTGGCAAATCAGGGCAAATTGTATTTTTGAGGTAATATTGATTTTGATACAATTATGTGGGACAAATATTTCCCAAGTGGACTCTGGTGGTAGGAGTTGTGGGTTGAGGCCATTTCTTCAGAGTCCCACAGTTGTACGGGTCCCCACCAGCTAGTAGCACCACCAAGAAACCTGAGAGGCTGAAAATATTGGTGGATGATATATGTCTCTTTTGTCATGAAAGGGAGAAGTATTATAGGCATTTCTGGAGAGAATAGCAGCTGGGCTATTCCTAGGTCCAAACTGAATCTTAATATCTACGTATTTGATGCTACAGAATTAAACTTGAAGACTCTTCTGCTTGTAGTGTTTCTTTTTTGGCTGACGTATTGATAAACATTAACGGTGAAATTTATGTTGAAAGTTGTAAAGGAAGCAACAGGTTTTTATGAATAAGGAATCAACATTTCACCTTTAATTCCTAGCCCAGCTTCAAAACCATCTGTTGTTGTTGTTTTTCATTTAAAGAATGAACATAGACTTCTCTCCTGTTTCCAGGGTATCAAGTGCTCTACTACTTAGAGATAACCATTTATGAAAAAGTTTTGAGGCTTCCATTGATTAAGAAAATGAAAACAAACTGAGTTACACGTAGACTTCTGTTATTTATTTTCTTACAGCAAAAGGTGATTTACTACCTCTGCATTTTATTGAAGGATCCAGTGGAACCACATGGTATATCCCAAGTAGTACCTGTCTTCCAGGTAAGCACAGAATACTTACGTTCTCTTTCTTCAGAGAAATCTACTTCCTCTTCTCCTCAACCCCGCATCTGCACTGCTATGTATGTTCAGGAATATAAACTTTTGTTGTGAAAATTTTTGAGGATATCTGACAGCCATTTTCAGGGAGAATCAGGATTTTAGTTACTTTAGAAATTCCTGAGGCAAATATGTTGTTTGTTGTTATGTGCCATGCAGTCAGTTCTGACTCATAGCGACCCTGTACAGGGTTTCTGAGGCTGTAAATCTGTAGGGGAACAGAAAGCCTCATCTTTCTCCTGCGGAACAGCTGGTAGTTTCAAATGGTTGACCCTGAAGTTAGCAGCCTGATTTGTAACCACTATGCTAAATAGTATGAATTCATACAAATTTTAGCAATTTCATACAAATATGTAGCAATTCTGCCTATAAATGACCAGTCTTCTACTTTGACTCTGTCAGTCTGCCAGTATACAATCTGGTCTTATGCCATTGATCTCCACATATGATTACATAGTGTTTTCTGTTTTCCTTCTTAAGTAATGATGCACATTTTCATGCATCAACAAAGGCCATTATACTTATTTTAAATAATTATCTAGCATTCTGTCATGTTGAAATATCAGTTTACTTTAGCCACTCTAATGCTAGCTTTTAAAATTTTGTCCACGTTACTTTTTGGTTTGCTGTTACTAAAACATCCCTTGTACAAACATGATTATAATAGATTATGTTGTTGTTACATGCCATGGAGTTGGTTCCAACTTATAGCGACCCTGCACAGGGTTTCCAAGGCTATAAATCTTTACGGGAGCAGAATGCCTGTGGAATGGCTGGTAATTTCGAACTGCTGACCTTGAGGTTGGCAGCCCGACTCATAACCATTATGCTACCAGAGCTCCTATAATAGATTATAGAAATGTATATTTACGTTTGCATTTAACCCTGCTTGCTGCCTTTCTTTTCTTTCAGAAGATTTAAGGCAGCTCAGCTTAAAAAAAAAAAAAAGCAATATAATTCCAAATTATACCTATAAAGTTTATGAATAGCTTTATGGAGATTGGGCTCCAGAGATTGGACCACTTTACCATGTTGTTGGGAATTTGTAGTTGCTTTTCTGTAATTTAGACTTGCAGTGGATTTAGCTATTTTTTTAGTTTACTATGTAGGTACAGCATTTACTAATTATGAAATATGTACTCTCTTTAAATGACTTGTCATATTTCCTTGTATTTCTTAATAGTTTGTTTTAAAAGACCCATCTCTTCTATTAGCCAGATAGAATCTACATAAGAATCTATATATTATATATTTGTAACCATTTTTTTTATATTTTGGGTAACTCCTATTAAATACTATTTTTACTTTTTTTTTTTTCCCATTTGTGGCTTTTCTTTTAGTTCAGTTGTCCCACATTTAACTCACAAAACATTTCTCAATATTTACATATTAAGCTGTCCTTCTGGTCTCTGAGGACTCTATATAATCTTAACTTGTGGTATTTCTTGAGAGGATCTGCCCTTGTTACTCCTCTTACTTACTCTTAAGGCCATAACATTTAGACAGGCTAAAAAACTGTCTTTTGAGTTCTTGCCTCACAGTTCACAGGCTGGGCTATGGGCAGTTTTCGATCCCTCGCGCAAAGTGCTATAAGGCCTGAATTTTTGCTCTCTGAGCTTACATCACTACCATTTCTGCCCCTTGATGTGGGTGAGAGATTGAGTTTGTACATGGATGCAGCCCCACTGAGCATTCTCTTAACGTTCATCTTGACTCTGCATTTCTCGCCTTTGGAATTCAGAGTGCCAAGCCCCGGCTGGACTGCTTGATTGAAGTGTACAGGAGCTGCCAGGAGATCCTGGCACACCAGAAAGCCACATCCACAAGCCCATGAGGCCCAGCATTCAAAAGGCCAGTATTGTCTTCCATGGAGATGACTCTTAAGCCATAGTGGCTAGTTTCTTTTCTGTATTCTAAAGCATCAGGTGGACACATTCCTAGGAACCCAGTGTGGATACTGTGGATCTCAGAGCCATAGAGCAGGTGACTGAAACCTAATTCATTGTGTGATGTTGAGCAACATATTTCTGTGTATTTTAGTGTTCCCCTTGGTAGGTTTTGCCTACTTCACCAACTGAGGGGAGACTTTATAAGAAATGATTTGTCAAAAATTATATCAGCAAAGAACAGTTATGAAATTCCTAAGCACATTCAGTTTACTTTCTGTTGGAAATGTGTGGAATAAGACAGTTGAGAATCTGATACCAGATCTGTTGAGAAAGGTATCATTCCCAATTGCATAGTACCCGTGTAAAAAGTTAATAAAAAAGGCAAGCCCTTCAGCTACTGATGAGCAAAAAGAAATGTCACAAAAGACTATATTCTCTGTCCACCTGGCTGTTGTATTCTGTACAGGGTTAATTTATAATTCTCAATAAACAAATCACCTTCCAAAATATACACCATTGCCTGATTCACAGACAGCTGCTTTTTATTGATAAACATGGCATTTCAGTCATGGGTATCAAGCACATGAATACTTTTGTGTTACTCAGCATTATTTATGATTTCTCAGCATTATCTATGGTTACTCAGCATTATCTATGCCAAGAGGGTTGAGTCAAAAGGTCAGATAGGAGTTTGACTTATTTTCCAAACATGGGACTCCTGTGTTAAAGGAGGATTAACATAGAACTATAGAAACTGTTGTTTACAAGAAAGCTTCTTCTGTATGAAATTAGTAAATCAAGAGAGGCTTCTCGAAGGGCTGGGAAGGAGAGAAGGTGGAGGAAATAGAGTAGGCTCAAGTTCAGTATGAAAACAACTCCTTGCTTATTTCTTGTAATTTTTTTTTTAAACTCCCCCACCCCTCATTGGTCCTAGAGACAGTCAAGATATTATAAAATCTGAACTGTAACCTCCGTCTTTTACACCAGCCCTTGGAGGAGTTATCCAGGAACTGTGGTACATGTGAGATGTGGTTTGTTCGAGGTAGAAACGTCTCAGCTAGATCCTTAAATTCTGGTGCAAAAGGCGGGAACAGAAGTGGGAGATGGCTATAAAACTGCTACCTTACAAAGTCAAGTTCAGTTATAAGAGGCAGACTGATGTGTTTTTTCATCATGCTTGTCAGTTTAAAGGGGGAAGAAGGGGACGCTCAGAGCGGCTGAGGTGTTTAGATAAAATAGTTGCAGCCATATTTTTGCAGTGTGCACTTAGCACACATTGTTAGGGTTAAAGGATCGCTTCTTAGATGCTACTGCTAAACCCATCCAGTTTCCAGCACTTTACTGACAAGTGGTATGCCTACATTAGAACTATAAAATAAAACTCATTTTCAGAGTGTGAACTCTTCGTTATTTTGTTAGGTTTTGATTACGGGAAGGTCAGGGGGATGGGGGTTGTCAATGATGGCAAAAGGTAAAAGAAAATTCCTATTTCTTTCACCTGATTCTATTAGGTTAGGATAGATGTTGCATATGTGTCCTCTGTTTTCAAACTAATGCCCAGCAGAAGTTTGCCAGAAGTCTTGAGCAGTTCAGGGCCATGAGCCTGGAGGGAGTTCTCTGTGTTCCTTATCATCTTTGTTAGCCTCTCAGAGCAGCAAGAGGCAGAGCATATTTGCTTGGCCTTTCAAAGAGTGGGAAAACCAATGAAGCCACTCATCCTACAGTAGTGAGCACAGCCTTCACTGCCCAATAAATTACAGCGAAACAGGGAGAGGTCAGATTGGACAACCCCTTGTTTGGGCAGTTTGTGTACTGAGTTTAGCTTGTAGTCCAATGAATAAGA
This sequence comes from Chrysochloris asiatica, assembly GCF_000296735.1. Classification (NCBI taxonomy): domain Eukaryota; kingdom Metazoa; phylum Chordata; class Mammalia; order Afrosoricida; family Chrysochloridae; genus Chrysochloris; species Chrysochloris asiatica. The sequence continues at coordinate 461,708 of NW_006408739.1, forward strand.
GAAGAGTTTCAATCTTAGCAGGGATAGCATGTTCTGCAAAGGTCAGGGGTTGCTGCCCGAGAATGGGTACTGCAATCATCTACTTGCTGGTAAAGGGAAGGGTGACTCTATGCTTTTTTATCTGCCTTGCCTACATGTAAAGCTAATACCTTCCCTACCTGGGAAACAAGTCCAGTTTTAATGAGTTCTAGGTTTTTGTTAGAGGTTTAGTTGAACTGGAAATTTTAGTCCTATCCTGTTCAGGGATGTTGGGAAAACTTCAAGTAAAAATCCCCAAATTAGGATTACATACGCTCTTGAAAACATGAATTTCCCTGAGAGTACCTTGGCGTATAGCACTGCTGCCCTCAGGTACCGTGGACTATCCCGTCTATGTCTAGAATAAGTTAGCAGCCAGAGCTCAATATTCTTATGGAAAAAAAGTGAGTGGCCCTCACTGGGTTTTTAGAAATTGGGCCCTGAAATTTTGTAAGGCACCAGGAGAATAAAGGCTTTGTGGACACTAAAATACGCAAACATTTTCACAGGATAAACCAAGGAGAGGACAGTTACACCCATCTCAGTAGTATCAGACACCCCAGGAATTATAGCTAATCCTACAGGGGCCAGGTTGAGGCATGAGGGCATAGGAGAAATCTTCACAGTAATGTTGGACCCTTGGTAGCATGTGGAATAAAAGCAAAGAACTGCCGTCCATCTAGTTCCCAAGGTTGGCGGGAAACAGGTGGGTTGCTTGGTGGGTTCACAGTTGCAGAGCAATGGTTCATATAGCTGGCCATGATACAAGTAGCCTCTGCTATCTAAGGAGAAGACAAAAACAAAGGAATTGAATTGGCCTTGGTTTGAATTCTGGCTTACTAGGCATATGTTGGGTGCCTAACCTTTGTGGGCTTCAGCTTCATCGTCTCTTAAATACCCACTTGTGAGAAAATGTTCAAAGGGAATCATTACTGTGAGATTCCTCTAGAGGCCCAGTGCAATGGGCATCTGTTGATCTGGAGGTGCTCTGAGATGCACAGTATCCTCCCGGGAAAAGGAGCAACCGCTATTCTGCTCTGATTGTCTACAGGGCTGGGGAAAGAGGGCCTTCTGGGAAGAAGAATCCTATCCTCTCGTTTGGCAGGTGGTATTAAAAGGAGAAGTAGGTTTGGCAAACTGCAACTTTAGGATTAAAAGTAGAAGCAGTAGGGTTTCCAGTTATCCTAAGAAGAAAGTCAAGAACTGTAAGTCATCTTCGTAGATTTTTAAGCATTTACAACTGTTATTTTTGTTAGTCAACATTTCCTGTACCATAAGGAAAGGGGCATATGTGGAAACTGTCTCATTTTGGATAGTGTTGGGCACAGAAGAACTCAAGAAAGAGTGAGATATCCTTCAAAAGGAAGCTGGTCTGGCTCTAGGATGTGATACGAAGTAGAAAAGAGAAAATGGGCCTGCATGGTGCTGGGGCCTGGAGAACTAAAAAATGATAACGTGAAAAATATAATAGCAGCTGAACCAGAATTCGTTACTCCCCACTAGCTCTCTTGGCAACAGCCATACTTAATTAAGGAATTAAAATAAATAAATTGAGACATATTAATCGAGGAATTAAATAAATGAGACATGGGGGAACCTGCGCATGAAGAATTCATTGTTTTTGCAACAATGAACTATTTTCTTTTTCTTTTTCTTTCTCTTTCTTTTTCTCTTTGGATGGCAGAGCCACAAAGAGTTGTTTTATTATTTTTTATGCACAGACCCCTAGTTAAATTTTTCTCTTGTTGAATCATTCTCTGATTTACTCATGATTTTATTAGTTTCCCTTTTTACTTTAGATTTTTGACTCTCCTACACTTTAGTATAGTTTCATTAAAAGTTAGAAGCCACACATTAGCTACATTTTATTCTACTTGTAATCATAGGTAGTTTTAATACTTATATTAACAATGTTCTTAAGACTGCTAGGAGACAGGATTTGTCAATTGAACTACTACCAGCTTAGGTTTAGTGATTGTAAACATTCTTCCTTGTAGTCTTAGTTTAAGGCAATAAAGAATCCTAAACATGAATAGACCATAAATAAGTGCTGTGGGTACAAGAATTTCAGAAAAATTTTAATTAGAGTATAGATAAGGGTTGTGAGAATCTACAGTTATATAAATAAGAAGTCTGATCAGTAAAATAGGGAAATTGTTTTGATAGCCTCAGCTTTCCTGAGAAGGGATGTTTCTGTAGGAGGAAGTTAAGGAAGTGTAAATTGCACCTGACAATTAGGCTTGATGGCTTAAGATTTGACTAACAAAGGTCAAGAAACATGTAAAGTTAACTTGCTTTTCAGAACTTGCTTTTCAGAGAAAAGAACAGATTTATGTAGGAACAAATGTTTAACTAAAAGGTTTCAAGGCGCCTGAATGTCTCCTATGCCTTGAGGTAATGTTTTTGCTGTAACTTCTCATCCCTGTTGTAAATTTAAGAATTGTAAACCATGAGGAATGTGCCCCAAGATAGATTGTACCTTGATGTCATTGATTACTATGAATGCAATGTTTTCTGTAATGGTATATAAGGGCGTTGTAAGATAGAACAAAGTAGAAGAAAGGAAGTAGAAGTAGAGGTAAGTAAGAATAGAGGCAAGAAGTAGAGGTAACAGTAAGTAGAGGAAGGTAGAAGAAAGTAGAAAAAAGGAGAGAGGTAAGAGATGTAGAGGCAAGAGTGAAAGAAGTAAGTAGAAGCAGAAAGAAGTAGGGAGAGAAGAAGGAATATGAAGTGGAGAGGAGACGAGACAAGAATGGAGGGAGGATAGAGAGAGTAATGTAGAGAAGAAGCAGGGGAGTGGAGTAGTAAAAGTAGTAATGTAGATAATGAGGAGTAGTAGTGTAGAAAGAAAAAGAATAAGAGTAATGTAGAGAAGGAGACAGTAAAGAAATGGAAGGAGGGAAAGGGAGAAAAGAAACAGAAGAGATGAATAGAAAGGAAGCAGGAGAGGAGAGAAGGAAAACAGGAGCAGGGGAGGGGAGAAAGGAAGCAGAAGAGATGAGCAGGAGAGCAGGGGAGTAAAGAATGAAAGAAGTAGAGTATTAGAGTAGCCATAGAAATAATAAATAAAGCATGTAATAAGATTTTGAATTTATCATGACCCATGACTCCATGTAATCCCTTAATCGCCGATGCCGCACCCGCCTTCGGAAAAAAAACCTGGAATAAGTATGCCGGGGCTGGCTCTCGGCACTCTTTCCACCTCCCAGGTCAATAGTGACTACTGAGATGCAACTCTACCTGAACCCTTTGGAATGTTGACTGTAGCCCAAACCCACTGCTCTCTTGTGGAGCAGCTGATGGATTCAAACTGCTAACCTTGCAGTTATAGACAAGACCAAATACTTTATAAGGGGGCAGGTCCCGTATAGAATACCATCATACTCCTAGATTCCTCTCTAAGCTCTAAGCCCACCACATCATACCAGTAGAGTACAATATTTTAGCAACTGCTAGACCCACCTTAGGAGCAGTCATTCGGAAGATCAACTTTTCAATGTGGCTTTTTCCAGAGCTCTGGTCTGGAATGGTTCTAATCACAAGCATGAAGTCATTCCGGCAGCCACCAAATGTAGTCACTGAAGAGTAGGGGTAAGTGACATGCACTTGCTGTGGAAAGGTCAGAGTTAGTCTGAGGAACTCTGCACCTGCCTCTGAATCTAGGAACATTCATCTGTCTTTCTTAGGCACATGTAACTTTAACCAGAAAGGGAGAACTCTAGAATCATCACAATTTGGAGAACTATGTCTTGAATGTCTAGACTGCAGGAGAGCCATACTTAGGCAGGGTGTTGGGAAAGCTCCTGTCACTTAGCTTAACTGAGAGAGGAGAAGGAAGGGGTCAAGGAGCCAGCCCTCATCCCTCCATACCATAGTGTTGTGGTCCAGAATGCTGACACCATCCTCATTCACAGCAATCCACACTACAGCATTCTCCGTGAAAGGTAGCTGGGCAGGCTGAGAAACAGGAAAATTTCTAAGGCAGATCCACAGCCTAGGGATCCTGAACTGTAAGAGCGCTCTGAGGAAAAAGGTTTACCCAGGGGTCTGCTAAACAGTCATTTTCAGCCTTTTTCTCACCTTGGAGAATTAGAAAATGGTGTTCATTTACTGTAGTAAACAAACAAAACTGTTTATGGCAGGAGGCATCTGGCCTCGAGGCTCTATTACCTAACCATCCAGAGGTAGAGGAGTCTAAGCTCCTGGCACACCTATAAACCCATCATGCCCCAGAACACTGTGGTGCAGAACAGAGACCAGCCTTGGCTGCCTTGCTATGGGCATGGAGAACAGGGTGTTTCTTCCTAGCGCTCTTAAGACTGACAGTGTTTGCCCAAGAGACTCTCCCAGCTGAAGTGTATCTTGCTTCAACCAAATTCCTAGGGACTGTAAAAGAAACAGGCAAGAATGAAATTTTATGGACTTTAGGCCCTGCCAACCAGTGAGAAAAGTGACTAGTAGGTATGCTCTTCCTTCAAAAGCTAACCTCTACCATGGCTGCAGTAAGGTGATCCAGATTTCCTATTCCCCATTCTTAAAAGGCTGGAGAGAAGGATGGGTAATCACCACCTTTAATAGAAGGTTTCCCCAACCTTCAAGACTAAGTGGTACTCCCCTGTTTTAACTACACCCCTGTACTTCAAAGCACTTGTAAGAGTTTATTTTAAAACTTGAAAGTACATATACATACATATGTTGTGGTTGTTAAGTGCCACTGAGTCAGTTCCGACTCATAACAACCCTGTATAGAGCATCCAAGGAGCGGCATGTGGGTTTGAACTACTGATAAATATAGAGAGATTGATGTTTTGATTAGGTGTTATTTTCCCCATTAGATGGATGGGAAGCTCCATGAAGGTAAGAACTGTCTGATTTGCTCTCCTTGTAACCTCAGACAACTAGCGAACAGCCTGAAACAGCAGAAATGCAGCAACTATATTGGCTGATTGAGTGTGTGACTATCCAGTGCTTGATCTATAGTTTCAGGAGGATCAGTAGCTTTGAGGATAGGATAATCTCTGTGATTATGTATGAACTTCAAGAACATCAGACAATCAGTGAGGAAAAGTTCCAATTGAAATTAATGTTGGTTACCTGGAATCTGTACAGATAAAATTCACCTAGGCCTGAGTAGTTTGATTCCTTTGTGTGCCATGGGAAGTCATTAGAGATTGATTTGTTTGGGTTTAAGCATTGCTCTAACATTCAAATTTTTTGTAATGAAAGCACTGGAGAGAAGATCATCATATTAAGGCTGAACACTTGTGTGTGAATGAGTTGATACTATCTTTTCTTTCAAGGAAGAACAAAGAAAAGATGAGGATCACTCTGAACTACTTCTGGCCCAGAAACTATGAATCTCAACTTTGCCCTGGACCTTAGGTCTATAGAGTATGCCAGAAATGGGTGGAGAGGTAGTGACCCCTGGTGGTTGGCTGTTAGTGTGGAGGCCGAGGCTGCAGACTCAACTGACTCAAACATGGCTAGATGGAGATGGAAGTTACATGGAAATTTGGGGCACTCCTGAGGGTGTAACCACCGGCCCCTACCTGAGCAGTAAAGAGCTTAGCACCAAAAAAGGGCCATTTCCGAGCCACAGTCAGGTAGATGCGGATGCACTCAGGAGGGGAACAGCCTTGTAGTGCTGCCCACTTTGTGGTCAGCATATCTGCCAGGTGCCTAGTTTGGACAGATGGAGAGAAATGGTACCAGTTGAGTGCCACAATGTTTTCATAGCAGCGATGCCTGCCCACAGTGACACTCCCCAACACCTTGTAGCTTACCTCAGCTGTTCAGGGGGGACCCCGTGTCTGTAGCGCCTTGGGTAGAACCTGTCTAGGACTTGCTGGAGGAGATGCTGAGCTTTGGCAGGGGGTGTGCCCCCAGGACTTGGCAGGATAGGCCTCTCCAAGTCTCCATATTCTACCTATGGTAGAAGCACATGGGGAGATCAGTCAAGAATCTAGAGGTGGATGCGGTGGGGGTTGGGGTGCTGCTGGAGAGATGAAAGAAATCATTATTTCATTACTGGTCTGGAGTGTGAATGGATGTGAAAAACATTTGTATACAGAGCCTTTATCTCAAGTTTCACAAACACTAGAGAAACCACCTTAGGATCCTAGGATATTAGAGATTGTCTAGACTCTTCATTTTGTAGCTGAGGTTAGTGCCTGCTATCCAAAGATATAATTAGAGGCAGACAAGGGAAAAGGATTTGGGGATTCTGGCTTCCAATTCTATAAATACGGGTTACAGGACTGAAGATGCTACAGATTCCGGAGTATAGCCGTCCACCTACCAGCTCTCTGACCCTGACCAAGTACAGACTCTGAGATAATACATGTCAAATGACTAGCACAGCACTCACTGGAGTATTCAGTAAATGTTCATTATTACAAGAGCTACTAGTATTATTTCCATCCCCTTCAATATGTAGGTCCAGACTCTTTCCATAGGAATCCTGAAGGTGTCCCAGATAGTTTTGACAAGACAGCCTCCTAAAGACAGCAGGGAGAAGAGTCCCAAGTCTGAATGAGAGTTTTGTCTTTATGGTCTACTTACAGGATATGACAGTTTACAATAATATTATGAGCATAAGCTCATTAAAACAACCCTGTTGGGGCAACTGGTTGGTATTTTTGTTTTCAGTAAACTGAGAATGGAACTAAAGCACAGAAGTGAAGTGACTTGCCCATGATATCACAGCTAAAAGGTGGCTAGGAGTCAAGACACAGGTCTCTGGATTCCACCAGGTCTAGTGTTTGACACTTAGCCTTGATGTGCTGGAAATCAGCTTCTCCCTTGGCTGTCCAGGCATCTGCAGACCCCACCCCACACTCCCCACCCCATGAGTCAGAAACTTACCTGGGCCATCAGGGCAGCCATCTCAAGAGCCAGTTCCTTGTTGACAGGGAACTTCCCGGCCACTATCTCTCCACTAGTTTGTGAGGCCAGCAGCAGCCGCTCTCGCTCAGTCTCCCCTCTGACTTGACTCCGAAAGTACAGCCTACAGGGCAGACAGTAAGAAGACGCCAGGACTCAACTTGGCTCCCAGAAAGGGACAAAACTCTCTTGGGATCTGTTTATTTACATTTTTTAAAAAAGAAGATACTCTTTTTTTTTTTTTATACCTTTGTGTACCTATATTTTATTGTCTCCAGAAAAATTTAACCAAGTATTACACAGAGCAGATCTAGGGCCATGTAGGTGTCATACCAATAATACTTTGTTGTTAAGTGCCATCGACCTGGTTTTGACTCATAGTGAGTGGCCACCGAGTGGATGATGGATCTGAATTGCCGACCTTGCAGTTAGCAGTCCAGTGCTTACCCTACAGCGCCACACCAACACTCTTAAAATTCCAGTGCTGTTGTTGTTAAGTGCTGTTGAGTTGTTTCCGACTCAAAACGACCCTGTACAGGATGAGTTGTGGATGATGGGTTTGAACAGCCAACCTTGCAGTTAGCAGCCCAGTGCTTATCCTACAGCACCGCAATAGGACTGCAAGATTCCAATAGACTAATAGAAGTTACTTGCCTGGAGACATGCCTGGGATAGAATTTTCTTACTTAAGTCAGGATGTCTACTACTGTATTTCCTGGAATTAATACGCAGTTGTTGTTCAGTGCCATCAAGTCAGTTCTGACTCAGCTCCTGTACAGGGTTTCCGAGGAGCAGCAGTTTGAACTGCCGACCTTGTGGTTCTAACCAACCTTGCAGTCTAGTGCTTATCCTACAATGTCACACCAAGATTCCTCAGGAATTAATAAGTTATTAAGTGCCATTAAGTCAGTTCCGACCCATAGTAACCCTGTATAAGGCTTTCCAGGAGCAGCTGGTCAGCTTAAACCACTGACCTTATGGTTCAAACTGACTTTACAGTCCAGTGCATTAACCCACAGCACCACAGCAGGACTCTAGGAATTAATACATTGTTGTTAGTGCCAGAGTCGATTCCAACCCATAGCGACCCTGTATAGGGTTCACAAGGGGCGGCTGGTGAGCTTGAACCGCTGACCTTGCAGTTCAAACGGCTTTGCGGTCTGGCTCATTAACCCACAGCGCCATACCAGGAATTAATATAGGAGGCATTTATTCTTTGTTTTGGAGTCATGGCATGCTGCTGTAGGATAACTGAAAGGCTGGCAGTTCAAGCCCATTAGCCACTCCTCGGAATCCCTATATAGGGTCACTGAGTTAGAACTGACTTGACGGCACTTAACAACAGTTTATTTGTAGCCTTAAGCGTTTGGTGCCCATACTCATGGAGTTGGTCTGTTTTCTTGGAGGGTCTGTGTGGTGTACAGGAAGGCTGATGGAGAACCTGAGCTCCCCAGAGCCTCAGAGAATCAGTAGAACCAACCTGGTCCCTAGCTCATGACTACCACGCTGTGCTATGCCTGTCATTGGGGAGGGGCTGAGCTGGCACCCTCCTGGCAGCCCCTGTGTTTGGCCCCACCCCCCAGCTAGTGCTCAGGACCTGTTCTTGTACATCAGCTTCACGATACGTGTGCCACCCTCAGACTTCCCAGAATGGAGCTCCTTCAGGGCTTGTTCCCACTTGGAGATGGCATCGCAGATCTTGAAGAGGCAAAAGACGGAAATCAGTAAAGCCTGTGAAGAGGGAAAGCCTGGTCCAACTATAGCTGGCCTTGTACATTACAGAAAGTCAGAGCTGAGTGTCTTATCAGGAAGCTGGCCTGTGGGGCCTCATGCTCCCGGAACCCTCATGAGGAGGTGGAGAGGGGGAATGAGCCCTGCACGTGGTGTAAGCAGCAAAGGAAGGAAGGCTGTCTTCACTGTCACCCTCCCACCCCTAACCCCAGTCAAAACACGTGACCTTATAGCATGGGCTCCATTTCCATTCCACTGACTGCCATTCTTGTTAACAAATTCAGCCAGAGGCCAACTGTTTAGCTTTTACAGGGGATGGACACTATACAGAGAAGACATGGCATACTTAATGCCAAGCAGTGGTAAGAGACTATCGCAGCTTTTGTCTTATTGCCATAAAGCAAATACTGGTGCTGAAATACATCCATCAAGTTCTTCTGCACATCCCCACCAAAACTTAACATTCCCCATGGTACGAATCCCAGACTACAGTACAAAGTAGGTCTTTCTGAAGTCACATTCAAGAGCCTTTGCTTACAGATGTACCATAAGGATCTGCCCCCTTAAAATGCAAATGGACCTAGAAGCTCAGGCAGTCAGGGTACAGGGGTGGTGCTGGTGTGCAGCATGACCCCCAGTGGGTCCAGATATACAGGTATGTGTCCATAGCAGGCTCAGCTGGAACTGTTGCTGAGAGGTGCCTCTGTCCTTCCGACACTAGGCTGAGGGAAGCAGGGTGTGGCGATCCTGTTTCCAGAGACACAGCAGGCACACACGGCTTTTCCCTGCCTGCACTGGTACGGTTTAGGACAGCACAGAGTGCCGGCTCTTCTCAGACCCCCTCTGTGTCTTTGGGTATCAAACAGATTGCTGAACAGTCACACCCACCAGACAGACTCTTCCCCCACCACCAGGGCTGGGAGGTGGCTGGGAAGACTAGCACCTTGACACTCCCCTGGAGGCAGTGTTCCAGGTCCCTGCCAGAAGGATCATCCGTGAAGAGGAAAAAGCCAGAGTGGGAGGACTTTCTCATGCCTGTGTCCTGGTTCAGCTGCTGGAGGAACTCTTCGACTGTGGAGGAACCATCAAAACCTACGACCTGAGGAGAGAGTGAACTTCCTGGGATGAGTTCATAGGGCTAGTGAAGGGGTCTATGTACAGGTGGTGGGAAGGGCTGGCTGAATGGGGTGGAACTAGGGGGAAGGCAAGATGCCAAAGCAAGGTTTCCAGATTCATATGCAGAGGGCAAGTGCTCAAGGCCTGAGTTTGCCCATTGTGACAGAATTGGGCACAGAGGGTTCCTTCTTTACTGCCAAGCTTTTGCATGCCTGTGTTCGTGCCACATTCTTGGTCAGGGTTTCAGCTCCCCTCTTTGTGCAGTGAGTTCAAAAGATGTATTTCCAGGGCACCGAATAGTGAAGTGATTTAAGTTCTTTTCTTCCTGTACACTGATACTAATCCCCAACTCACCAACCCCTAAAAGCTCATCCCTTTTGATGACTTACATATTAAGACCACCAAGCCTAAGAAGGCCTAGCACCCACCTAGTCCAATAGGGCAGTGATATGAGAAGTCTCAGGGCAGGGAACACACCCAGGCTTCTTACCTGGTAAGTCCCATTGGCAAAGTGCACAGGGATGCTGAAGGGCAAGGAGTGGTGGAAGGGGTTCCGTAGTAAGATGGACACCACTTCCATGCGAGAAGGCCTGGCTTCCCGCTCTCCAGTCTGCAGAGTCCGCTCTACTGCCCGCTGGCAGTAGGTGGCATACTGGCCAGTCTCATTTCTAAAGATACAGGTTCAGGAAGGGGAGGGTATTAAGGACTCCACACCCATAGCACCCTAGGTCCTTTACTGAGACCTGTTGTTGCTAAGTGCCATTGAGTTGGTTCTGACTCATAGTGACCCTGTACAGGGTTTCTAAGGAGTGGCTGGTGGGTTTGAACTGATGACCTTGTGGTTAGCATTCTAGTGCTGATCCTACAGCACCACACCAGTGGTCAGGTCAAATCTGTCGGCTAGGGCAGGCTGTGAAAAAAACCCAAAGTCTGAGGGTGTTAATATGCCATTCAGGACCTATTTGCTGCAGGTTGCTGGTATGGCCATTTTCTTCCAGAAGCCAGAAGAATACAGCAACAGCGAATGAAAACTTAAGAGCAACATGGCTTCAGATGGCACAGGACAAGGCAGTGATTCTCTATTCTATAGAAAGTTGCCATGAATTGAGGCCGACTCAACAGCAACCAACAAGCGCATGGCTTCACATGAGCACACCCACACAACATCCATGGATACATGGACTGTGTGCTGAGAAGCTCACACATGCCCAGATCCACAGGTTCCATTGTGTAAATCTCAGGGGCGAGAAGAAGCTTTCTCCATTTGGTGTATCCCGCAGCACCCTGCGCCCCTATCTCTCAACTATGCCATGGTTGGGAGTGTTAGAATGATGGAGGAAATGATGCTCACTCACCTGGGGTCTGCGTGGCGCTGGAGCTGCTGTTTGACGTACCAGAGGACATGATGCTGAGGCAGGAAGAGGGGGGCACACAGAGCCAGGAGCTGCCAGCACTAGCAGGGAAACAGGCACCATGGGGTGAGGGCTGGGCCTACAGCACCCTCTACCTTCACAGTCCTGTGCTGCAGAGCCTTAGCACCCCTTCCTCCAACCAGAGCCCCCACCCATCTGTGGGACTGGATGGTCAGCGTTTGTGGCCTTTATGCTTACAGATCCAGACAGGGCACCTGCACTGAGGCAACTATGAGCATGCTGGCTGTCCTGTCCCTGGCTAGCTCCAAGGATACCTGCCCAGTCAATGCCTTCCACCTTGCCCCCTCCTGGGCAGCCCCTGCCAATGGCTGTCAGCGGTTCTGGCCCTGGAGATGCCCACCTGTATGAGGGAGTACTTCTGAGGTGGGCGGCACCTAGTCTGCTTCAGGAGTTGGCAGTAGATCTCACTCTGTAGCTCGGGGTGAACCAGGCACACTTGTAGTGCTGTCTGGGCCAGGGACACGTGATAGTCCACTGAGGTGGCTTCCACAGGCACGTTGATGAAGAGCTGGCAAGACTTGAAAGGGTAGGGCGGTGGGCACATGAGAACGAAAGCCCCCTAATTACTCCCTCTGTGACAGAGGGGTGGTGTCTCTAACTTCATGGGGAGAAGTTAACAGGCAGGGCCCCAGGAGGCTCAATTCACTGACAGCGCCTCTGAGAGGGGCACACTTCTGGATAGAGTCTTTCTTTAATAAGTTCACATAATCAAGAAAAGGAGGAGGAAATTCAAACAGGCACAAATAATATTCTGAATAGGTTGTTAATCTCTCAGATCCAGAAGTGCCAGAAGTCCTGCTTTTCCTGCTTTGAACTACAGAAGGAGGGGTGCGCCTCAGGGGCATTTTCATTGGCATTGGCACCCTCCCTCCCTGTCTGCCCTGCATGAGGATTACATTCCTGCCATAAAGAAAGCAGTGGCCATCCTATCCCGGGGGCTTTCATTCCTTTCTTTCATCTGAGTATTAACAATGCACCACAGGCAGTGCCTGAGCACATGTGTGGGTGCCACTAGCCCGTGGGCCTGGGCTGCACTCCCACTTTACCTTGAAGAGCTTGAGGGCCTCCATCTGCAGTGCCTCGGAGGGCAAGGTGGTGAGGGAGGCGCAGAGGCCATCTTTACTGTAGCACAGCATGGGATGCCTCCAGAGAGGGGAATCTGCCCAACACACAACACCAGAGAGCTGCAACACTTACCATTGAGGAGAGAACTGCCTCCCACTCACATGGTGGAACTGGAACACAGGTTGTGCGGGGTTTGTCATCCACACTGCATCCACACCGCAGTCATGCAGCCGCAGACTGTAATTAGCACACTCAGTGAGCATGACTACAGGAAGGTGGCTGCCGCTTTACTCATGGAGCTCCAGCAGGGGGACGGATGTGTGTAAGGTTATGGGCATCTGAGTGCACACATGTGTGCAGGCCAGGCCTCCCTGAGTATAGGGAGCAGCCTGAAATAAGCCTCAGAGCAGTAGAAAAGGGGCATGTGTGCCTTCAGTTAGTTCCTCAACGTTCGGGTATCAGTAGAAAATGACCCCCAAACACCCTAGGGTTCGGTTCACCTGATCCCAGTGTAGGCACCATTTGTTGATTAACAAATTCTTAACTATAGATTAACCAGTTACCTTTCTTTGTTCAAACTTCGGCCGAGCCAACAAAGCTACAGACTGAAGAGAGTAGTAAAACATTTACCAGGTCACCGGAGAGACTCGCCCAAATAAACCCTCTCTGACACAAAGAATGGTCACTTCAGTATCTTGACCAAAGACAGGGGCCCTGGAGCTCCCCTCTGTAGATATTTTAAAAACAGCCACAAAGCCGCCATGGTGGCACAATGGTTAAGCACTCTGCTCCTTACCAAAAGTTAACTGGTTCAAACTCACCAGCGCTTGCCAGTTGAAAGGACCTGGCAATCTGCCCCTTAAAGGTTACTACAGTCTGGGAAACCTATCGGGCAGCTCTGCTCTGTTTTATAGGGTCACTCCAAGTTGGAATTGACTTTATGGCACAAACAACTTCCTGTGTTAATTGTAAATCCATTTTCAGTTCATATTTGATGAACTGATAGTATTTTAGAAAAAATATAGTATTTGACAGGAAAAAAACAAACAAACCAAAAAAAAAACCACAACTGAAAACCCAGTTTCAGGGCATAATAGTGCTTTCTGTGGGTTCCTAGCTGCTCATCACCCAGTCACTACCCTCAACCGAGCAGTGATGGCTGCCTTTGCCTTACCTGGATCGCCCTTACCATCCATCAATTTTCTAATGAGCTGCTCATAGATAGTGCCCACCTTGGCACTAGAGCCCCCTGCAGCCACCGTGAGGTGGTAAAGCCATGTATCCTAGAAGAAGATGGAAAGTCATCTGAGAGGAAGGACTGGAAGCAGTAGAGGCAATAGTTCCAAAGCAGGCTCCTTGAAGGGACCGAGCCCATGGTGGGATTTCAGTTGTTGGTTGGTACAAGTCGAGGCCACTAGTTTCTAAGAAGACAGAGGATCAGGTGAACATGAATCCAAATTTCCCAGCTTATGGTCTTACATTGATCATTGTGAATTCAATATAAGGGAATATTGCCATTCAGAGAATACTCTTTGACAAAGTGTCCACAAGGGAAATAAATTTGGGGAGCTAGGTGCTAAGAGAGAAGAGAAATTGGAATTTCAGATCCAAGCTTTGCCATAGAGGCCCAGTCCCTCCTTTACCTTTTCATGCTTGGTGCCGATCAGGAGGTAGGTGGGGCTGTGCTCTGGGGGGTGTATCACCAAGGTGCAGTGAGAGGAAATCAACCGTCCAGTTCCTCCGGCCTCATAGTCCTCATCTGAGTCACAGGATCGGTCTACTTCCTCTATTCGTGCATCCCTCATGGGCAGGCGGCCCAGGGGTCGCTGTGGACAGGAGTTTTCCATGAGTGGGACAGCAGTGGGGGACCATTGGGCTCTGTAGAGCCGCGGATAATGGACAGGATGACAAGATGGGGGTGGAGATGCAGCATCCTAGTCATACAGGGATGGACTACACAAGCAGAATTCACTGGCTGTGCACTCAGGGGATCCAGCCAGCTGGCTTCTGTACTGGGTGGGGAAGGGTAGGTAGAAGACAATGTAAAGCTAGGGACGTCCATCAGGACATGGAGCCACATTTATGTGGTTTAGAGGAAGTGGAAGAGTAGGTGCTGTTAAAAGGTCTCATTCAAGCCCTAGAACATACCTTGTCCTCATAGCTCCGATAGTAGTAGAAAGTTTTTCCAATGAGAGCGCACCAGACCAGCTTTGAGTGGCCATGCTTTACCTGTAAGAATGAAATGAACTAGCATTATTAGAACTAAGCAACTCTGGGAATAAATACAGGGCTGGCAAAGACAAGCCACAGGGAGACAAATGTCAAAACCTGAAGTCAAACTCAGGTCCACTAAGGAGAGGTCACTTAGACTCCCCAAGTAAGGGAAACCACCTCTTTCACAGCAAGGGCGTTATGCTGCTTGTCATGTGACAAGATGACTAGACCCCTAGGCTGCTGCTCACTGACCTATGATCTGCAATTAAAACATTCAATAGGCCAATCAGATTTCCTCTCCCAGGAATATGATCTATAAAACAGATTATATAAATTGAAGGAAGCCCTGAGGGAGGTGAGGTCAGGACAAGCTGAAAGCCCTTGGGCAACGGAAATCTTGAGGGAACAGAAACTGCTCCCAGGCAGAAAATAACATACAGGGAGCCAGGGAGAGCCTTTGAGCACTGTGCTTGCTCTAATACTTTCATTCCTGATGGCTTTTGAATCTAGTTTTCTTGTTAACTTCCTTGTTAACTTCCCTTCTCTGGGAGTAACAAATGCTTGTAAGAAGAAGACTCCTAACTGAAATGTCTCTACCACAGGCCTCTGGGCCCTGGGTATACGGCGGCATTCTATGAGTCTTTGAATGGCTACAGCTACCTCATCTGAGTCTTAGCTTCCCACAATTAATACTGAAAGGATCCCTGGTAGTGCAGTGGTCAAGCGCTTTATGGTGAGCCAAAAGGTTGGCAGTTCTAGCTCGCCAGCTGCTCCTTGGGAGAAACGTCTGGCAGTCTGCTTCTGTAAAGATTCAAGTCTTGGAAGTTGTATAATAGGATCACTAGGAGTTGAAATGACTTGATGGCAATTGGTCTTATTTGTACTAATATTGAGTCCTGGTGTGGCACTGTGGATTAACTTGCTGGACTGCAAAGTCAGTTTGAACCGCAAGGTTGGTGGTTCAAGCTCACCAGCTGCTCCTCAGAAACTGTACAGGGTCGCTATGAGTCACAACCAAGTCCGTGGCACTTAACAACAAAAATATTGAGTCTTGGTGAGGGAACAAGGTAGGGGTAAGGGCAATTACTATTGACATCAAAGTGGGTACAAGATCTTCCTTTCCCTCCTCTGTCTTGAGGATAACTACTGTTCCTTGTTTCCAAGGACTCACTCATCATTATCTTGTATGGTCAGACCAGGTTTGAAGACCAACCACTAGCTGCTGTGAGGAAGTTCCTGGAGAAAGGAGTTGTGTATGAGGAGGGAACTCCTCCTGGCTTCCCTGACCCTCAGGAGGTCCATTCCATCTCCCCCACCCCACCCCACTGCTACCAGCTTTACATACCTTGGTCAGCCAGCCCTTCACAGTGGGCTTGGCACCACCCGGAGGCAGGGCTGGAGGCCCAATGGCCTGGACTTTCAGCAGGCTCTGCAGTACCCTGATCCACTCCTCTAGTAGGCTGGGGGAATCTGCAGTCAGGTAGTAAGTTTTCTTCTCAGAGACGAGCTGTGGGAGAGTGAGGGGTTTGGGGCAGGGGCAGAAAGAAATATGGGGCTTGGCTCTAAGGGACACAAATCCCTGAACTCACTGGGCCTTCCTATCCACTTAGTCTCTCCCTTCTTCTTCTCCCTTCACTCCATGTCTCATAGTCTACGTGCTCTTCTTCCTTTCTAATACTCAGAACTTAGGATCCCAGCCAAATGTTGATACAGTGAGTCTCACGCAACCTCACATTGCCCTATCTCTGCCTTCATCACAGCCATATCCAAACCAGCACCCTTTCTGTCTTAAATGCAAATGGCTGGGAGTATGCTCACCTGGAATGTCTGTGCGCCCTCCCCTCGAACAATTTGGCAGCGGGAGTTCAGTTCCACTTGACCTTGAGGTTTCCGGATGACATCACCCTGTATGATGAATGGAGAGGGGAGGAAGCAGGTTGGAGTGGTGATTCCCCAGAGCAGCAGCATCTACCCTTGTATCTTACTCCAGGTCACAGGCGAGGAGTCTGACTATCAAGATTTCCTGGGCCAGGGATGATGGGTAACTTGTTCTGGATCCTGGTCCTAACTAAATGGAGCAATGACTGAGGGCCCAGAAAGAAGAGCTTGAGAACCGATGCCTGAGCTAGTCTTTCCACTGCATCCCTCATACCAAGAATTGCAAATAAGTGGCATCTATGTCATCATTATCCTTTCCAGTGTCCACTGCAGGCATACAGCAGGCTTTCTCACTAAATGACACAGCCCCAGAATCCTTAGCATGACTTTCCAGGAGCCATTACCAATCAACTGGAGTTACATAACAAATGGTGCTTTTTTTTGCCTTCTTTAAAACATGAAACTTGGCTCTCAGGGAGGCCCAGTCATACTAATTCCCAGTATTCGAGGTCCCCTAGTTACAGGGGCTCTGATCAGGGAGGAAGGAGGTGGAGGAAGCTCCATGAGGGCCTCCTGGGGGCAGCTCCCTCATAGGGTCAGCATAAGACGACACTGGCTTGTGAAGGAAGCTGAAGTCACCAAGGCATGTGGCCTAGGACTGAGCTAAGCTGTGTTCATATCCTCAGTGCTTTGTTTCAACAAGGGGACGAGTGACCGGGCACTGCTGGTGTCCTCATGGGTAGCTCGATGCTGAAGCTGCACAGCCAGACTGCTTCTCCCCACTTGCCAGACCTCTGCCCTTCTGGTCTCAGGCCACCTGCTACTTCTCCAGCCCCTCTCACACAGGTCCTGGGGGAGGAGGGTCTTACCGGGGACTTGTAGTACATAATCTGTCCCTGTCTCAGGACAAACCAGCGCCTCTTCCATGTCTTCACCCGGCTTCCCATTTTTAGCAAGTAGCCTGACTTCTCCAGTGACTCCTGTAGGGGTAGAAAGGTGTAGGGGAGAAGAAGGGGAGACAGAAAGGAGAACTCCTTTGGGACACCTGGAGGTCACACAGACCAAAAGAGTAGAGCTGAGTCCCTGCTTTGTCATTAATTTAAAATCACACTATTGCACACCTACATTGTGTATTTTCAGGACACTACAGAGTCCTGGTGTGGTGCTGTGGGTTCATGCGCCACACTGCAAAGTTGCTTTGAGCTGTAAGGTCAACAGTTCAAGCTCATCAGTCGCTCCTTGGAAACCCTATACAGTGTCACTGTGAGTCAGAACCAACTCAACAGTACTTCACAACAGCAACAAATGCCTTGCTAAGGGCTCAGCAAAAGCTACGGCACGGGTGCCCTGCCATGGAAAGGCTCCTGTGCTGACTGGGAAAGACAGGCCATGGAGGGCTTCAGGGAAGGGTCAATCTTACTTAGATAAGCTAAGAGGAGAAGAAGGACATTCCAGACAGCGCAGCAGGAAAGAGGGCAAGGCAGGCTTGGGAAGATGAAACAGTAGCACAATGGTGTATGTAGAGCAAGGTTTTGGGATTAGATCAATCTGCCACCGAGTAGCATGTCTCCAAAGCTCAGACTCTGTGCCTCATCTGTAGAATGGGATAATAGTTCCTAATGGGTCGTGAGGACAAATGCAACAGCGCTTGAAAAGCACGGAGCACAGTGCCTGATATATTGTAGGAGCTTAATAAAAGATGGCACCTAACAACAACAACAAGTAGTGTAGTGATTACGAGTCAGGCTGCTAACCTCAGTGTCAGCAGTTCAAAACTACATGGGAGAAAGATGAGGCCTTCTGCTCCCATAAAGATTTACAACCTTGGAAACCTTGTACAGGGTCGCTATGAGTCAAACTGACTCCATGCCACATAACCACCACCAACCTCCAATAAACGTAAGCTCTCATTAGCATTCCTGGTTCGATGTGAAGTAACTTGCGGAACACTTCACGGGGCCTTGTAGACTCCCTTCTTTCTTCCTCACAGGGTCTGACTCTGTAATTGTACACCACTCTTCCCCCTCCCCTGCCCCCAGCCTACTACACTCCCTAGCATCAGTGCAACTCCATGGTCCCTTCTCCCTGAACCCCAGGAACCCGGACCTCACACAGCTGCTGTCTGTATCTAGTGCTGAGGACAAAAAGTCCCCTCTCCCTGTGGCCCCAGGCAGATTTCTGCTAGAAATCTGCTCCCACCTGCCCCCATCCCATGTGCCCAGCTCACCCCAGCGAGGCCCAGTCCATCAATGGAATAGCAAGAGGTGCGCTGTAGTTTGTGCTCAGGCTCCGAGTAGTCACTATCCAGGGAACAGGCATCCGGGGGGATCGCATAGTCGCCCTCGGAGCTCAAGGAAGACATGGAGACACCTGGGCATGAAAGAAGGAGTCAAGGTCCTGGGCCCCCTATATCTCCAGGTGCTACAGAGCCATGTGTCTGTGGAGGTGAGACACCCCTTGTTGCACCATACCCCTCCTGCTTCCCTTCTTGTACCTCTCTTGATGGCCCGGGGACTGCCCAGTCCACTGGTCTTCCTGGATTCTGAGCAGGAAACTGAAGTTCGGAAACTCGCTTGGGAGCTGCAGTCATCGTCAGACCCAGAGGACTCATCCACAAAAGGCATGTTGCTGATCTGCATGGCTCTCTGCAAAGCAGACCCCTCCTCTACTGCAGCTGAGGCTGCCAAACAAGCCTCATGTTCTAAGGATGTGGCCATCAGAGCACCTCCGGGGCAATACCGATACTCTGACCCAGCTTGACTCTGGTGTCCTTGGACCTTCCTCCCCAACCCACTATCTTCTGTGGTCCCCAATGGAGCTGAGCATCCAGGTTGCAGTGACTCTTGCTTCCTGCCACTAGGGGGCCAGATATTTACTCCCTAAGCCAACAGTTTGTTGTTGTTAAGGCTGTCGAGTGGGTTTTGCAGTGCTTTAAAAATGTGTGTGGACATCTGGTTACAAGACTGATAATCCTCAATGTTGATGCGTTTGAGGAAAAGGATACTCTATTGTGATAAAGATTTTTTAGGAGATAATTTGGCAGTATTTACCACAATTTAGAATATGTATATAGTGAGAATGGTCATACTACCTGCAGAATATGTCCAATCGTATAATCAATGCCACTGAATTGTGCATGTAGAAACTATTGAAATGGTGTATGTTCTGTTATGTATTTTCTCAACAAAAAATACTCCATGCATATAATCGGTTCAGAAATTCCACCTCTAGCATTCTCCCTTATGGAAATATGTACAAGGAGTTCTTCAAACTCACCAGCTGCTCCTTGAAAACCCTATACAGGGCTGCCACACTTAACAACAAGTCTTCCAAAAGCTCATGGAAAAAAATCTCTTTTTTCCCCATTTTCTTTGCATTTTATTTTTCCACAAACTTTTGAAGCCCCCTCACATTTAAGTGTATATTTGTATATTAAATATGTTTCATATCAAATATATTTCATATACACACAATATCATGAAAAGATATATTTGCATAATGTTGGTTCATTACAGTATTTCTTTTAGAGACAAATAGCGCCGTGACATGAACGGCAATCAGTGGAGCATAGGCCACTCCTTGGGAACCACATACAGGGTCGCTAGGAGTTGGAAAGGACTCAATGGCACTTAGCAACGGCACGTTGTACCAGACAGCAAATAGGAAGATAGGTAGAACTGTGTGTGCAAGGATGGAAGGATGGCCTGACATGGTTTAGTGAAAGATCTGAGTGCAGAATGTGTACAATATGATCCCTTTTGTGGAGTATACCCTAGTGAGACAGAGAGAGAGAGAGAGAGAGAGAGAAAGAGAGAGAGAGTGTGTGTGTGTGTGTGTGTGTGTGTGTGTGTGTGTGTGTGTGAGGGACAAAGACGGAGGGAGAGACAAGGGGTTTATATAAATGCATTTGATAGTCTTGTAGAATAAACAATAAACCATTAATGATAGTTGCCTCTTGAGACAGGAATTAGGGAAAAGCAAGCTGAAAGGAAATTTCCCTTTTGGCTTTTTATTCTTCTATAAGAAGTTTTGCACAGTTACAATTTCAAAATCTATGTAACAACCAAAAAAGAGATATATCTGAAAATATCACTTTGCAGCACACTATTACATCTGATTTTTGTTTTAAGATATGTAGTGCTGTGTAGGGGAGTGTATATGGGTTTATTTGAACATATATAAAAAGTTCTGAAAGGAGTCCCAGTGCTTTCTGGGGTCTGGGCAGTGGCACAGACAGAAAAGGAGGGAATTGGGGTGGGGATGGGGGGTGGGGAAACATTCCTAGTTTAACCTTTCATATTTTACTTGTCCACACTCCTATTGATTCAAATTTTGGTAAATATAAACATTTTATAATAAAACTTAATAAAGATGAAAATAGAGTGAAATGGTGTGGACTGAGCTCCTTGCCCAGGGTCATGTATGCACAGAAGCCTGAGCCGGGAGCTCTGTCCCAGCCACTGCATACCTCCATGAAGGGCCTCTCCCAGCGGGGCACCCCTCCTTACCCCTCTCAGGGCTGTGTAGACAGGCACCGTAACATTCTTGTAGACAAGGCCGGAGAAAGGCCCCAGGGATGCATGGGCAGATGGACTTGAAACTAGAGAGAGAGGAAAGAAGAACACGATGAACTTAGGGGGCATAACTTAGTAAGGGGCTTGGGGAGGCAGAGACCTGGGCAGGGCAAGATCAGAGCACTTGAGGAATAGAGGGGGTGATAGAGGTCAGGATTAGGGCCAAAGTCTTCTTCAGCTACCCTCTCCCCTTTCAGTTCCCCTTGACTGCCTTTGGGGGACCATGACTCCAGTGCATCGATGGAGCCATTACAACAGAACCCCAAAGCCTTGCCCTGCAACCATTTTACCCTCCATGAGGCTTACACTGGGCCCCACTTTTGTCTGGTCAGAGGTGCCCCTCCCATCCATGGTCCTGGCACTACACTAGGAAGCCTGTTTGGGTGAGAGGCTGGGCGACAGGGGGCCTACCTTTCTCACTCGGACTTGGCAGGTAATGAACTGAACCAGCATGACTTTCTTTTCCCTCCAAGGAGCCCTCACTATGTGATTTCACTGCTGGGAGGAAAGTGGGTGCCTGCTTCTCTCCCTCACCCAGTCTGCCCACCATAGGACTTACTGCAGCTGGCAGCATTACTTCTGGGAGCTGCGTCTGAGAGCTGCATGCCGGAAGTGGCCACGGCGTAGATCCGGCTCTCCTGCAATGAGACATCCTATGGGATCAGGGATTCTGCCAAGACTGTGCCTACCCATACCCTCCTGGGCTGTGCTGGGGGGAAAAGCATGGAGTTGGCAGGTCCGGGTCTACATGCAGCTAGTTACTAGCTGAGGGATCCTGGGCAAATTACATCACTCCTGAACCTTGTTTCCCTCAGTTCTTGAGCGGGGTAATTATAATGTTTACTTCAAAGCTGTTCTGAGAATCAAATGAAGTGACCTATTACTGCTAACCTTTAACACCTGGAATAGAATCAGTGCCCCAGAAATACTCATTCCTTCTCTGGCCTCCACTGTCCCTCTCCAGACACAGTGCTGGCAGTCCTGGCAGGAGGGGCAGGTCAAAAGCCTAATTCTCTGACTCTCCTCCAGATAAAGGCCCTTGGAGCTCAGGATCTCACCCCCAAAAGTCAGAGCCACACAAGGATACATACTGTTTGTAAGGCATTTACATGGACCCTGGTGGTGGTTATGTGCCATGGAGTCAGTTCTGACTCATAGCGACCCTGTATAGGGTTTCTGAGGCTGTACATCTTTACGGGAGCAGAAAGCCTCATCTTTCTCCTGTGGAACCTCTGGTAGTTTCGAACTGCTGACCTTGAGGTTAGCAGCCCAATTCATAACCACTACGCAAACGTGGACCCTAAGACATGTGTTTTTCCTATCACAATAATGCTATATCATTGTTAGGCTTCAGGGCCAACCCTCAAAGCCAGCCTAACACTTGGACACAAGTTGACTTTAGAATCCCAAAGTAGAAGACTCTTTGCCCATTTTCAACTCTCCTTCATTCCCCTAAGGGGGCCCACAAACCCAGGGAGCTTCTAACGGTTTTGCCTGCTCCCAAAAAAACTTGTTAAGTTGTTGTTAAGTGCTATATTGGCCCCACCTATACTTCTCCGCTGATGGTAAAGGGAAAACATAGGCCCACTCAGGTGGCTGTGTGAGTCACAAGGGCTGACTGGGAGGAGTAATTCCAGGCTGGCCCCAGGAAGTGGCTGGGCATCTTGGTTATGGGGTAGGGAAGTGGTGGGCATTTTGGGGTCTCAGAGGAAAACAGCAGCAAGAGGAAGCTGGGGAAGGGGCTAGCAACTACAGAATGAGATCCTGTGATAAAGGAGTGGTGGCGCAGATAAGAGATGCCCCCCCCCCC
>NW_006408739.1:484528-497325 GCF_000296735.1 Chrysochloris asiatica
AAATTAATTTAAGGAGGGGCCCTGCTATGGGGGAGGGAAATTCCTTTGGTCATCAGGTTGTGCCATGTCTATGGAGGGCAGACAAGTTGGGTCCCAGTAGTAAGACTAGGTATAAAGAGGATGATTCCTGCCAGGAGCAGGCATGGAATTCAACCAAGGATAAGCCTCTAACTTCACACAGGAAATGAAACTGAAGCCTGAGGGATTTAAGTTCAACAAACATGGGACTGTTTAACAAAAACGGTTATCTAATGCTTAACTCACAAGTTTGCTTTGAGAACCAGTAGATAAAAGACTGCAAACTGTAAACTGAGAGACACCTTCTTGGAATTCTCAGTCTTCTTGTTCCCCCCAGATGGTTTATGTTCCTTTGGCTCTGGCCACTCTGATTTCCTGTCTCCCTCAGAGTGTTCCAGCCCAGGGACTTCAAAAGAAGCTGGCACTGTACCTTGTTTTTCTTAGGAGCAAGTTACAAAGAAGATTGCAAACATGAGAAAAATTCTCCTTAAAGTGGTTTATCTGATTCCTGGGTCCCTAGGGCCTAGCTGAGAGCACTGAGGGTCTGGCAGGAGACCTGAAGCCCCTCAACACCTCATTCCCCAGGGATTAGCTGTTTATGTGTGAAAATGTCATCCGAGGTTATTTTATATATTTATTCTTAGTTATCATCTCTCTCACACACACTTCTATAATAACCATTCACAGACATACACAGAGACAATGTATAGGCAGAACATGGTGGTGGTGTGCCATGGAGTCGGTTCCGACTCATAGCAACCCTGCCCGGGGTTACGAGGCTGTAAAACTTTACAGGAACAGAAAACTTCATCTTTCTCCCTCGGAATGGCTGGTAGTTTTGAACAGTTGACCTTGAGGTTAGCAGCCTGATTCATAACCACTATGCTACACAGAACTACTATTAACCATCATGGTAGCAAACCAGTTGCCATCAAGTCCACTGTGACTCGTGCTGATCCCTTATGTGTCCGATTAGAAATATGCTCCATAGAGTTTTCAGTGGCTGATATTTTGGAAGCAGATCATCAGGCATTTCTTTTAAGGTCCCTCTGGGTAGACTTGAACCTACAACCTTTTGGTTAGCAGCTGAGCATGTTAACTGTTTTCACCACTCGGGAATTCTTTGTAAAAGGGAAGGTGGGAGTAGTAGCACCTAACTCCTCATCCAAGTACTGAGTCTTTCCCATGAGCCAGGTTTTCCTAAGCACCATTATCTCATCTCATCCCCACTACTGACCTGAGAAATGCTACTCACTCCTCCCCCTGCCCAATTTTTATTTTAACTTCTCTGGTAGCGTAGTGGTTACGAATCGGGCTGCGAACCTTAAGGTCAGCGGTTCGAAACTACCAGCCGCTCCGCGGGAGAAAGATGAGGCTTTCTACTCCCGTAAGGATTTACACCCTCGGAAACCCTGTACAGGGTCGCTATGGGTCGGAACCGACTCGACGGCACTTAACAACAACAACAACAACAACCAGGAAGATGCTAGACACAAGTGAAGAGAACAGTATGGGGAAACACCCCATGGACCCATCGCTCAGCTTCTACAAAGATTCATTCATAAGCAGTCTTGCTCATTTGTATCCCCGCCCCCCGTCTCTGTGATTCTGAGGCAGTAGAACCTTTATCTACTATTACAGGTAAGGGGACTAATGCTCCAAAACAATGGAAAAGAGCCAACACACACATGCTGTTTACTGTGATTCAGGCACCATTTCAAGTATTTTATTAAATAGTGTTAAATGTTATCAAGTCGGTTCCAACTCACAGTGACCCCGAATAGTGTTTCCAAGGAGCAGCTGGTGGGTTTGAACTGCCCACCTGTGGTTAGCAATCCAGTGCTTATCTTACAGTACCACACTAAGATTCCATTTAATTTTATGAAACATTTCATCCTCACGACAACCCTAGGAGTAGATGCTATTGTTTCCTTTCTACATATAGAGAAACGGAAGCACAGAGGTCCAGTAATATGCCCAGGATCCCACAGTTGGCACTTACACCCTAGTTGTTTGGCTCAGGGACCTGTGTTCTTAGCAGTCACACTGTGTCACTGCAAAATGAACATGAGAAAATGTGCAGCTTGGTTCATGGCACACAGCTCAGGAAATGACAGCCAGCTCCCATATATGTCATTTTGAACCCTGTCTGTGGCTCTGGCTCCATGTGGTCCAGGTAGACTGTGGCAGCGGCTTTCCAGAGCCGTGTGAGAATGGCAGCCTCCACCAGGCGTGCTTAATGAACAGTACTCACGTACACTGACGAAGCCTCTTACCCAGGATGGAAACCGATGCAGGGGTGGTGTGGGCGGTTTGTTCCTCAGCTCTGCCTCCCCGAGGTCAGCTCTGGGGATCTTCGGGCTCTCCTGCCTCTCCTTCCCTTCTAGGGGTGGCTCTTCCATCTCCATCTTCTCCAGTGCCTCCCGGCACTCAGCTTCAGTCTTCACCTTGAGGAGGCTGGAGGGGTGCAGGGCTGAGACAGCACCAATCTCAATGCTCACCATATGGTCAAAGCAGCCAGAGCCCACCTGGGGCTGGCTGTGGTGCCGCTTGGTCAGCTGGATGCTGTCCCTGGGGATGCTAGAAGTCTGTGCCTTTGGAAGGGTCTGGCTGCTGCCAGGGCCACCTTCTCTGATGGAGTGCTTTGTCCCAGGGTGCATCCTGCCCTCAGTGCTGACCAGGCCCTCATCCCATGAAGCAGAACCCTCCCCAAGGGTGAGAGGCTTCACACACAGCGGGCTGGTAGGGTCCTCTCTTCCCAGATGAGCCTGAGGAGTCCTGGCCTCTGCTCTTTCCCCAGAGTAGACCAGGCTGGAACCAGAGACCTCCAAGGGGCTCCCACCTCCAGGCGCAGGGTCCTTGTTCTGCAGGGCACCTGAAGGAGATGTAGGCATGGTTACCTTCAGGGAACCCTCAAGCTGGGGACCACAGTCTTGCCTGATTGGCTGGTTTCTAGGCCCTTCAGTAACAGCATCCTGTTCTGGGGTTTCCTGGGGAACCACCAACAACTTCCCCAAAGATGCCACCTGAAGAGCTGTGGTTGGGGCAGAAGTAGATATTTGAGAAAATCAAGGGGTGCCTCAATTCAGCTGTGACCCTATCATACATACCTGCAGACCCCAAAAAACACACAGGCACATTCCAAAGTATAAACACACATACATACACATGCCGGCCTACCTTCCAGCGCATCTTGAAGAACTCCCATCTGTTCCATCAGGCGCTGATTACAGCTTTTCAGGTGCTGATTCTCTGTCTCAAGCTGGGCAAAATTAAAAATGAACATACAGAGCACGCAGCCTACAGGTTCAGATACAGAATTCAAATGAAGATTAAAAGCCCAAGTCTCTGAAAAACAGCTGGTGTGCCACCAATCTGGTGCCAACCCTCCTGAAAGCACTGACCTCCTCTCTTCTTCTGTGCTAACTGGGTTGGGTTGGGATGGAATTCTATTTGGTAGGCCCTGCACTTTCTTTACTAGTTACTTTCAACTTTTTTCACTGTGAAATACAACACACAGAAAAATGCATACTGCATCAATAAATCGCTTCCCAAAAGATTCTGAAATTGATACCCATGTGAACCACTACGCAAGTTAAAAAATACGAATTTGGCAGCACCAAAGAAACCCCACCTCCCCATAACTTGTTGTTAGTTGCCATTGAGTGGCAACCTCGCATACAACAAAACAAAATGCTGCCATCCTCACCATCACTGGGATGTTTGAGTCCTTTGTTGTGGGTACTGGGTCACCTGTCTCATTGAAGGGTTCCTTTGTTTCCACTAACTGTCTTTTCTAGATTTTGGTCATTCTTGATGATGTATCTAAAGCAAGTAGGCCAAAGAGTCACCATCCTTTCTTCTAAGGAACATTTTCTTGTTTTTTTTTTTTAAAAGACTGATTTAGTTTTTACTCTGGCAGGTCATAGCATAGTCAATATTCTTTGCCAACACTACAATTTAAATTCAGCAATCTTGTCTTCCTTTATCATTGCCTAGACTTTGCATGCATACGAGGTAACTGAAAAGACCTTAGTCATCAAAATGGCATCTCTACTTTTTAAAACTCTAAAGAGGTCTTTCCACAGCAGATTTGCCCAATGCCAGTGTGTCACTTGGTTTCTTGATTGTTGATCCAAGTATAATGAAATTGTTCACAACTTTGATTTCTTCCTTTATCATGATGTCAGTCCAGTTGTGAGGATTTTCATTTTCATGTTCAGGTGTTCCTCCCTACTTGCCCCTTCCCAACAGACATTCCTTCATCTTCATCCTCCCGAAAGGTAAGCACTCTTCTAAGTTGATCATACTTGTTTCCTTGTTTTCTTTTGGGTTTGCCATGTCAGTATGCATCCGTACACACACTGATTTAATTGTGCCTGGTTTTGAACTTAATATAGTATGTATGAGGAGACTCCAAAAAGTTTGTGGGAAAAAATGGAATGAAAAGATTATGAAATTTTCCCATGAACTTTTGTGAAGTACCTTGGCTTATTTTGCTCAACACAGCAGCTATACAGAGATCAATTCTTGTTGTTGCATTGGCTCACCACCCCATCCCTCAGCCTTTTTTTTTTTTTTTAACATCCTAGTTATTGAAAATGTTTTAGAGAATTTATGCTCCTATTAGAGCATCCTAATGACTGGACTTTGTGTCTTATACCCATTAATCCTATTGTTGTCTAGATGATTCAATTTATAGCAGCCCCATGGGAAAGTACAGACAGAGTAGAACTGCCCCCATGTAATTTTTTTTCCTTCATACTATTTTCTTGAATTTTTGGAGACAATTCCCATAGCAAGTTAAGTTCGCATTTGAGAATTTCTACACAAATTGTTCAGTGACATTAGTTACATTTATCAGGTATCGTATCTTCCAGCCCTGAGTTTCCCAGGTAAAGATGTGACGAGCTGTTGAACTATGAAAGTGAATGCGGAAGACTAAGGATAAAGTGGAGATAGGATTGATAAGGACTGTGTGTGGCCCTTAAAAGACACGGATGGAGGCTTTTCAGAAGTGAGACTCATTGCTTCTCTCCAAACTTAAAACAAAACACAACACTAACCAGGAGCTCAAAGGAAACTCAACCAAGGCAAAAGGAAGGGAAAGTTCCTGCAATTGAGCTGAATGCAGGATAAATGAACAAATTACACAGTCAACAGGCAGAAAAACTCTAGAACAGCAGTGGCCCCAGGCACAACCCCATTCCAGGGCTCCCAAGCTGAGTACTTGACTCACCCCAGCCAATTTTAGTGTGATCCATTCCTTGATCTTTGCAGCTTTTTCTTGAACTATTTTTGCTTCCTCAGCTCTCATCTGCTTCTGTAAGGAAAAGAGGGTCTTTAGTTAATGACAGCAGTTACTGGTATAGTGCAGATTGGAGGTAGGAGCACAGCAAGGAAGCACCAAGAGACTGAATCCAGGTGGTTCATGAGAAAAGTATGACAACAGTATGCTGCTATAAGGTAAAAAAGCCAGACACAAAAAGCTGCCTTGTATGAGTCCACTGATATGAAACCCATCAAGACAGAAAGCAGGCTGCTGGTTGCCAGGGATTTGAAGTTGGGGGGAATAGACGGTGACTAGTTAATGGGTCAGGGTTTCTTTTTTGTGGAGGGAGGGTGGTGAGAAGAATGTTTAGGAACTATATAGAAATGGTGATTGTATAACACTGTGAATGTGCTAAATGCCACTGAATTGTTTACTTTAAAATGGTTAACTTTATGCTGTGTGATTTTTAACTTCAACTGAAGAAAAAACAACAAAAAAGACTAACAAATCTTTATCCTAACTGTGTGATCAAAACAACAACATAAAAGAAGCCCTTAAAATTAAAGGGCCAGCCGGGAAAGATCTGCAACATAAACAACATACAAAGAGTTTATTTGAGATGAAGCATCCAATAAATATGGAGTCCTGAAATGGCGCTGTAGGATAAGTACTGAACTGCTAACCATAGGTCAGCAGTTCAAACCCACCAGCTGTTCCTTAGAAACCCTGTATAGGGTTGCTATGAGTTGGAATCTACTCGATGGCATTTAATAACAAGAATAATCCAATAAATAAATGCAGAGAATATGAACAGGAAATCAACTGAAAAAGAAATAAAGGCAAAGAAACCATGGAAAAGCTGTTCAAAATTTGAAGAATGCAGATAAAAGCAAGACACCATCATCCTCTTTCAGATTAATACAATTTTTAAAAAGTTTGATATTATCCCAAATTGCCAAAAAGTTTGGGAAACAATACTTAAATTGGCAAAGGCTTTCTTGAGGTGGAGTGGTATAAATGGTTAACACATTCAGCAGCTATCCGAAAAGTTGAAGGTTCGAGCCCACCCAGGAGCACCTCCAAAGTAAGGCGTGGTGATCTACTTCTGAAAACTCAGTCATTGAAGCTCTCGCTACGAAGCACAGTTAACTTTGATGCACAGAGGACTGCCACAAATGGGAATCACTTTGACAAAACTTTTTTTTATTTTTTTAGTGGGGAGCAATTTGATGGTATCTGTCAACATTTTAATTGTACATACCATGGCCCTAACAAATCCACAGTCTGTTGCAATATTATCTGATAAAGCAAAACAAAACAAAACCTCAAATCTGGAAATAGCCTCAGTAACGGCATAACAAACATGGTTTGTTGTTGTTGTTAGGTGCCATCGAGTTGAAACTGACTCATAATGACCTTATGCACAGCAGAATGAAACAGTGCCCAGTCCTGGGCCAACCTCACTATTGTTGCCACGCTTGAGCTCATTGATGCTGCCACTTTGCCAATCCATTTCGCTGGGGGTCTTCCTCTTTTTCTCTGACCCTCCACCTTACCAAACATGATCTTCTTATTCAGCAACTGGTCCCTCCTGACAATATGTCTGAAGTATGAGAGATGACGTTTGGCCATCCTGCCCTCCAAGGAGCACTCTGGCTGCACTTCTTACAACACAGATCTGTTGGTTCTTTTGGCAGCCCATGGCACTTTCAATATTCTTCTCTAACACCATAACTCTAAAGCATCAATTCTTCTACGGTCTTCCTTATTCACTGTCCAGCTTTTGCATGTATATGAGGTTACTGAAAATACCATGGCTTGGGTCAGGCGTACCTTAGTCCTCAAGCTGACATCTTTGCTCTTCAAAACTTTAAAGAGATCTTGAGCAGCAGATTTGCCTAACGCAATCTGTCCTTTGATCTCTTGACTGCTGCTTCCATGAGTGTTGATAGTTGATCCAAGAAGAACAAAGTGCTTGACAACTTCAATCTTTTCTCCATTGATAAGAATGTTGTTTATTAGTCCAGTGATGAGGATTTCTATTTTCTTTACCTTGAGATGCAATCCATACTGAAGGCTGTGCTCTTTGATCTTCATCAGTTAAGTATTTTAAGTCCTCTTTACTTTCAGCAAGCAAGGTTGTATCATCTGCATACTGTTACATTGCAGTCTTCCTCCAATCCTGATGCCATGTTTTTCTTCATAGAACCCAGCCTCTCGGCTTATTTGCTCAGCATACAGGTTGAATAAGTATGGTGAAAGAAATACAACGCTGTCACACACCTTTCTTAATTTTAAACCATTCAATGTTCCCATGTTCTGCTCGAACAACTGCCTCTTGGTCCAAGTATAGATTCCTCATGAGCACAATTAAGCGTTCCGGAATACTCGATATTGTCCACAGCTTCTCATAATCCACACAGTCGAAAGCCTTTGTGAAGTCAATAAATCACAGGTAAACATCTTTCTGGTGTTCTCTGCATTCAGCCAAGATCCATCGGACATCAGCAAATGATATCCCTCGTTCCACGGCCTCTTCTGAATCCAGCTTGAACCTCTGGAAGTTCTCTGTCAGTGTATGCTTGCAGCCATTTCTGTATTACCTTTAGTAAAACTTTACTCACATGGGATATCAAAGAGATTGTCCAATGATTTCCGCATTCTGTTGGGTCACCTCTCTTTGAAACAGGCACAAATATAGATCTCTTCTGTCGAGGTCCAGCCTCGACAAGGAAGTGTGGGTGTCACGAAGAAGGGAGATCTGGCGGAGAAAGGGATAGAGAAAGAGAGAGACGAAATATATACAAAAAAGACAGACACACAGATATGATACAAGCTGGCAGGTAGGCAGATCTGCAAACATAGCATTGCACCCAGAACTCACTCTACCTCAGTCTTTTATTCTCTTTTTTTAGGGATGGATTTGTTACAAAGGAAGGAGGTAATTCACAAAGGGAGGATGTAATTCTTTAGATAAGACAGGATACAGAACTGAAATGTGATTAATTATTCAAAACAGGACATAATGATTTACAGGAACAACTTTTAAAATATTTTCATAGTTTTTCTTAACAATCTAACATTTTTATTTTTACAGAAAAAAGGTTGAATCAAGCAGTTATATATTAACTTTTAGGCTTAAATGATCTAGAGCAGCGAGGTGGGGTTTCTTAAGGATACTTAACATAAAGCAAGGTTCCTGAAAGGAGCCAAGCTGTCTCTGTACACTTTGCAAACTTTTTTGTTTGTGAGCAAGATCTCAGGCACTGGGCTTCATTTATCTACATCTAAAATGCTACATTGTTCTTAATGATCACATTCCTATATACTTTCAGGAGGAAGGAGAGCATCTGAGTTAAACTGATTATATTCAGAGGCCGTTTAATGGGGCTGCCACTATTATCCTCTAATCCAACATTCCCAAAATTTACCATTCCAATTTATTTACAAACCTTGGGTAGTTTTTCTCTAAAAACCTTTTCTCATATTCTCAATATACCTGTTCCTGGCCTTTCTGAATTATCTGAGGAAACTTATACTGCCTTGGCTCTAAAAAAGGGTTGGTTTCAAACCCATTATTGTTCATGGATATCAAACGTAACTGAATAATCAAATAAGGAGCAGTTCTGACATTCATCCCAGGTGGCTATCGCTTGTTCCTCAGAAAGATTTGTTCCCAGGACTCCACGCACTGCCAACACAGTGAAGGCATTAAGAGAGGCATTGTAAAAGAAACCATTTTCTCAGAAGCTATAACTACTGGAGTTAGAAGCATAGAATGAACAATATTAGGACCAAAGAAAATTATACAGAGGTAGCCAACCAGTGAGTTCGCAAAAACCAATGAACCCGGGACGTCAGGAGGTCACTTCCTTTGGCCCTCAGGGTCCATGGCTCGCTATCCTGAGGATGGCCTTGGAATTGGATTTTCGTCCATGTCACAGGGCCACTGATCAACCCAGGGTCTGTGTATCCTGTCCCCAGCACTTTTCCAATCAGTCAGCCAGATAGTTGTCTTCCAAATTTCTTGGCAGAGATGAGTGAGTGCCTCCAGTGCTGAAAGATTTCAATTTTTATTCCATCAATTCCTGGTGCCTTGTTCTTTGCCAATTCCTTCAATGCACCTTGGACTTCTTCCTTCAGTATTATTGGCTCTTGATCATATGCTACCTCTTGAAACAGTTGTACAACCACATAATGGAATGGTATGCTTCAGTACATGGAAAATATTCACAATGAACAGTAGCTAACAGTGAAGAGTGGAAATAAAGACTGGGGATGATTAAAATGTTTACTTGTCTTTTACAACCTTCTAATCTTTTTGTATTTTTTATCATAAACATAAATTACTTTTTTTAAAGTTAAAAAACACAATATGAAGCTGACAGCACACTAACTGGGATTTACCCAGAAATAATTAAAAGAGTGTACGATGACTGAAAAGGAGAATTTTATATCTATAAAACAGCAACCTATAATAGAAAGGAAGTCTGGGAATTAGGGAGTTTGCATGCTTGTCTGCTAACCTAAAGGTTGAAGGTTCAAATCTACTCGGGTATGTTGGAAGAAAGGCCTGGTGATGGCAAATAAACCATTGAAAACCTATGGAGAACAGTTCTACGCTGACACACATAGGTTTGTCATCAGTTGGAATCCACTCTACAGCAAGTGGGCTGAACTTTGGAGCTTTGACCCGCTCTCTGAAGCTTATTTTCTGGGGGCATTAGTCAAGAAACCCAACTCCTCTGGCCCTGCACTGTCTTGCGGGGCTGTTTGGAAGAGAAAGTGAGAGAAAGGACACAGCACAGTGGCTGACACATTGGTAATCAACCAGCTCTCAATTAGTTCTAGTGTCCTGATCTTAAAGGCCCAGAGACCATGGCACATACTGAGTAGTTTAGAGGACAATAATGACTTTGGTTATACGTATAGGGAAAACTTGTCTGATAAGTGCAAGATGTCAGGCTATGCTCAAACAAGAGTCAGGTTCTCAGTCATTCAGAACTGAAAGACCCCTAAATTATATTTGGTTCAGCAGTTGGCAAGTTATTGGGTCAAATCTAGCCATTGCCTGTTTTTGTAAATAAAGTTGTAATACAGTCATGTGCATTCATTTACATATTATCTATGTCTAATTTTACTCTATGAGGTCAGAACCGAATAGCTGTGTGGCTGCAAGCTAAATGACCCCTTAAACAAAAAAGTGTGTGAATCCTACTGTATCACCAGATAAAGAGGGTATCAAACTAGGGGATGCCCTCTTTATCTGGTGATACAGTAGATGAAACTGAGGCCAAAGGGTGAAGTGACTTTCCTCTGTTAAGTTACTGGCCCAGCTGGGAGTAAAACCAGGTCTTTGTGCAAGTGTTCTTTCTATTATGATCTGGATCTATGTATTATTCATGTAAAATGACGCTGTCAGCCCTAAGAAATCTTGTTGTTGTTGTTAAGTGCCATCGAGTCAGTTCCGACCCATAGCGACCCTGTACAGGGTTTCCGAGGGTGTAAATCTTTACGGGAGTAGAAAGCCTCATCTTTCTCCTGCAGAGCGGCTGGTAGTTTCGAACCGCTGACCTTAAGGTTCGCAGCCCGATTCATAACCACTATGCTACCAGAGCTCAGGAGTCATTTTGCTCACCAATTCCCAGGACACTTTCATTTCTAACTATGAACCACTCAAACAAGTATCTCTAGAAATCAAGGGAAATTTGACTATGGATTCCTAATATTCAAAAATACATCTTCCCACCATTTTTCAGGGATAGTGTGTCCCAGATGGCATACAGAGGCATGGTCCACAAGGGAAATGTCTAGTAAATGTTGATGAGTGCTGAAGATTTTCCTGGGATGGTGAGAAGGTACTACCCAGATTAGTTGGGACCAGCTCTTCACAGAGAATACACAAGTGGAAATGAAAACTTTGTGGGGTGTTTCACTGGAAGTGACAGAGTTCTGAAAACAGGGAAGTTTGGTGTAGGCAAGGCCAATGGCAGAAAGATGGGACAGAAAGGGGATTGAATTGTCTCCCCACCCTTATATCTGTAGTTAAAATCCCATTTGGAAATGGAGTCTTTATTATGTTATGAAATCATATTAGTGTAGGCTAGTCTTATGGCAATCTATTTTGACTTGTAAAAGAGATGAAACCAGCAAGTAAGACAGCAGGGATGGAGAAGAGAGATGCCACACCACATGAAGATTACCAAAGTGCCAAGAAGCTGAAGGGACAGGACCTTCCCCAGAGCTGGTGCCCTGAATTTGAGCTTCAACCTTCTAAACGTTAGGTGAGAAAATAAAAGTCCGTTCTTAAAGCCACCCACCTGTCGTATTTTTGTTGTTGTTAAGTGTTGTCCAGTTGGTTCTGACTCATAGTGACACTATATCAGGTTTCAAAAGCCTCACCTTTCTCCCGAGGAATGGCTGGTGGGCTCAAACCACCAACCTTGTGGTTCACAGTCCAGTGCATATCTTATGGAGTCACCAGGCTTTCAGAAAACTAATATAGATGGAGTTAATCAGACTGTAAAGGGAAGGAGGTTGGGCAAAGGAAACCAGCAGGAGGATATACCAGATGCCTTCATGTTCCAGATTGAGGGGCAAAGGTACTAACAGTGGTTGAAAATGCTGGGCAGTGGCCTCTCATGTGCTCGGGTCAGACAGGGAGGCCCCAGTCTTCAGAGATAGCAGCAGTTTTGGTCTTTGCCTACTCAGGTTCACTGAGAAACTTTGGTCAACCAGCTGACCAAGAATGACTGTCCAGCTCTGTACTGGTCTGATCATATTACAAATTCTCACCACACAGCCAACTGATTTTCAACAAAGTACCTAAGTATATTGCATTGGGAGGAGATGGTCTCTTCAAAAGATGGTGCTAGTAGAATTTGGAAGAGATATGCAAAAGACTGAAACAAGACCTCTACCTTACACTTTACACAAAAACCAACTCAGCATGGATTAAAGACCTAAATGTGAATCCCAAAATTACAAAGGCCATCAATGAAAAAATAGGGACAAATGTGAGCACTCTAATACAGGGCATATGTACAGACTACCTTTGGAACTTACACAAACAAAAATAGACAAAATAGATTAATGGGATATATTAAAATTGAATACTTATGTGCATCAAAAGGCTTCATCAAGAGAGTAAAAAGGGAGCCCACAAAATGGGAATAAATCTTTTGCAATGGCACATCAGACAAGGGACTCATTTCCAAAATATATAGGAACCTACGATACCTCTACAAGAAAAGGAAAAATAACCCAATTAAGAAATGGGCACAGGACATGAACAGACACTTCACCAAGGAGGATATCTGGGCAACCAACAAACATATGAAGAAATGTTCATGGTCACTAACCATTTGTTGTTATTGTTGTTAAGTACCGTGGAGTCAGTTCCGACTCATAGTGACCCTGCATAGGGTTTCCGAGACTATAGATCTTTACGGGAGCAGAAAGCCTCATCTTTCTTCCATGGAATGTCTGGTAGTTTCAAACTGCTGAC
>NW_006408739.1:498089-498702 GCF_000296735.1 Chrysochloris asiatica
GTGGAGTACAAGTTAAGGAATAGGCACAGGATAGTGGAGCACAGGGTTTGAAATAGACACAGGATAGTTTGGGTGCTAGGGGTGGCATACATGAGAAGGGGAAGGGGAAAGGAAAAATAAGGCAGATGGGAAAATAGCTAGGCAGGTTTACATGGGCTAAATAGGACAGAGGTAAGTAACAATGTAAGCACAATCGTGGAACAACAGGGCTCGTGAAGACCAAGATTGAGGCATGGTTTGAATGGGTAAAAGTGAGGAAATGATGTTAAAATGCTTGGCTGTCTTTTGAGTCTTGGTTTCCCTTACATACTATTGCAAAATAGACACTTGAATGGGAGAGAGAGGAATAGCCAGAAACATAACCAGAGAAAGCTTGTAAGTCCATCTTCTGCCTATAATTGATTGGAATATCTAAAACGGGGCTAGAACTTGCCCAGTGAAGGAGGCTCCCTACAGAGCTTTTGCATAGCACAAGACCATAGGTGGAATCCTGATCCCCTTCCAGAATCTTCTGAATTGGGACATTTCCACTTGAAAGGACAAGCAGACTAGTCTGGAGCAGCTACAAGAACAGAAAATACTTCTTTTTTTTTTTTTAATTTTTTTATTTTTT
>NW_006408739.1:505522-512971 GCF_000296735.1 Chrysochloris asiatica
GTATTCTGTGTTGTTGCCGGTGGAGCTCCTCACTGCACTTCCACCTGATCCATCATTTTGTTTGTTCCTTCAGAAAATACTTCTTGAAAGAAAGACCATCAGAAAAAATCAAAAACAGTAATAGCAGTCCAACTGACACTACAAGAACAAGCAAGTTGTTCACCTGGGAACTATCCAGGCAAGTGGCCAGGTCCCCTCAAGTAAAACCCCCTTCCAAGATGGAAACACAAATGGAATACACTAGCAGGCATATGGTCCTGCTGCTGACCACATTCGTCACCAATGAGGGGAAGTGGGGGAAAAACAGCAATGAAGTTGTGAACTGGGTCAGACCATATTCAATAGGCTCAATTAACCTGAATTGAGACCTGGTTAACCAGCAGTATGACGAGACCTGGGAACTCCTGGGCCCAGGGGCAGGGACATGGCCCCCAGAGGACTAGAACGGAGTGTGAAACATCCAGCTATTATAAAGAGATGGGAGGATGCATAAGAACATGCATACTTGCAGATAGTACCCATCTGACCTGGCATCAATGGATGATCAGAAGACTAGAGGAAGAAAGAAGAGGCAAAAAAAAAAAAAAGGAGTAACCCACTACAAGTGGATGGACTTGACCTATGCTTTTGAATGCAGTATAACAAAGCAGCGGACAAATCTCTACAGTGAGGATCATTCCCACCCCCTTGGTACACAGGGTTAACAGGGATAGGGAACTTAGACATTGGCTACCCAAAATGGGGTGGCTACAAAGGCAAGAAGTGACTGGCTTACAAGCTTTTCAACTGGCTTACTAGCTCCAGAGGATACAGGGAAAGGTAGAATCTCCACTGAATTATTTCTAACCTCTCTGGATGAAGTTGATAAAAGGTGTGGGGGAAAGGACTCCTGTGGTTAAATAGGGAATGATTGCTATCAGGTCTGACAGTGAGTGTTGAAAAGGTAAATGTAAATGTTTGGTAACAAAAGGAGGGAAGTGGTTGATTTTGTAGTCCAGAACGGAGATCCCTGGAACCATCAAGGTAGAAAGCGAAGTGCAAGACCCTGTCCGGGGAGGCAGTGACACTAGGGATGGAGGCAGAGACAATGACGTGGATAGAAGCGGCTGGGGACTCTGAACTCAGGGAGGGAGAGGGGCTGTGTGCTGGTGGCCAGGGACAGGCATGTGGGGTGTACCCTCTGGTTGTTTGATGATGCATGCAGGGGATTGTGATCATTGCAATGAAACAAAATACAGCAGGATGAATGTAAAGATAAAGTTCACCCATGTAAACTAACACATAATTCAAAATTTAAAAAAAAATCTCACCACAGCCCTAAACCCAAACACCAAACCTGTTGCTGTCCAGTCAATTCCCCTTAACGACAACCCCTTGGTTTTCAGAGTAGAAATGCTGTGTAGGGTTTTTTGGTTTTTGTTTTAAATGTTTTATTGTGAATTATGTGATAGTTTACATGGGAGAACATCAGTTTTACATTGATTCTATCGTATATCGTCTCTTTGCCATGGTTACAATCCCCTCTATGCATCATCAACCAACCAAAGGGTATACCCTGCAATCCTTCCCCCTGTACCCCCAGGTCTTCAGCACACAGTCGCTCTCCCTCTCTGGATCTAAAGTCTCCAGCTGCTCCATTGCTCCACGTCATCATCTCTGCCTCCATTTCAGGCATCACTGCTTCTCTGGGTAGAGTCCTGCTCTCTGCTCGCTATTCTCCCTTGATGGTCCTAGGGACCTCTGCTCCTAGACTGAAAAGTTAATCACTCCCCTCCTTGCTATAAAACGTCTACCTTTTCATTTCCAGCCCTCACAATCAGTCCTGATAACAATTATTCACTATTGTATCACAAGAGACCTGTCTGATGTATAGAGTTTTTGATGGTTGTGACCTTCCAGAAGTGATCATCAAGGCTTTCTACTGAGGCACCTCTGGGGTGAACTGTACTTAAACTGCCAGACTTTCAGTTAGCAGCCAAGTGCTTAACTCTTTATGGCAAACAGGCAGCCTACCAGACATTATAACCCTTATTTTACAAGTGTATAAAATGGGAATCATTAACTTAAGTAACCTTACCACAGTTACAAAGTAGAGAGTGTGAGAGGGGCATTCAAACCCACATCAGTCTGACTCAAAAATTCTTTTTCTGGACAGATGGGGCAAGAAAGCAGAGTAAGCAGACACAATGAGCTGGCCCCCTGCAACAAAGACATGGGAGACTGAGTGAAACAGACACTGATGGTGATCCTGGAACCCTGGAGTTTCAGAGGAGAGGACAGAGAGGTGGATTGAGTGCTGACGGGAAGAGGAAGCTGAACAGGAGCAGTGAGAGAAAAGAAAAATGGGTGGACTGTGGGCTGGTGTGGAGCAGCGTGGCCACTTTGAGCTTTTGCAAGTGGCTGTCCATATAGCAGCCTGTGGGCACAGGATGAGGGTAGTAGCAACGGGGTGCAGTTCCCCTTTGTTCCAGTACTCTCCTGGTAGCTGGTGTGCATAGCCAGTCCCCACCTTGCTAATCTAGAGGCCAGAGCACCCCCTCCTGTGCAACCTCTGCTTTGCCTGTGGTTGGGCACCAGGCATAGTGCCCCTGCTTCTGGAGACATGTGAACCCACCCTGAACCAAGCTACCCAAACAGTGAACAGAGAACTAACTGCATTTACACTTCTGGTCTCTACCACATGCAGCCCAGCAGGAGGCAGGTGGTGAGTGCTGAGACAATAGACAATCATCAACTAAATATAAATACGACCCCACATATCTTAAAGAACCAGACAGAGTGACTCAAACAAGTGACCAAAATACAGAGTCAGAAAATATCACACCAGAAATAGTATTGGAACTACCTGTTAAGGAATTTAACAGGATGCTAATTAGGCAACTTCAACAGACTGAGAAAACTACAGATGAAACCAAGAAAAACAGACAAAATTATGGGAAACATATTGACAAAATAATTGGGGGAAAAACAATGAGAATGATACGAAATCAGCAATTAGAAAGCCAGAAGATTAACACTAAGACTTCAGAAATAGACAATACACTGAAAGGGCCAAGAAATAGAAATAAATCATTGGAAAGTTGAATTACTCAGCTTGAAGAAAAATCTCTCAATATTCATTTGCTAGAGGAACAATGGGAAAAAAGAACAAAAAATTCAAAGAAAGCTTATGTTTTATGTGGGACCCTATCAAGAGGAATAACTGAAGTGTGATAGGAATTCCAGAACAGGAAGTGAGAAAAGAAAAAACTCACAGAGAATACTGCCCAAGAGTTGTTGGAAGAAAACTTCCCTAACATCATGAAAGAGGAGAAGACAGCTATTCAAGGAAGTTGAATGAGCCCCAAACAGTATAAATGCCAAAAGAAAACCACCAAGATATTATTACAATCAAGCTTTTCAAGACAAGGAAAGAATCCTGAGAACAGTTCAGTAAAAAGGAAAAGTTACCTACAAAGGAGAATTAGTAAGACTAAGTTCTGAATTCTCAGCAGAAAACATATAGGCAATACACAATGGAATGGCATATATAAAACTCTGAAAGAAACAAACTGCCAACCAAGAATCATATATCCAACAAAACTGTCCATCAAGTATGTTGACAAAATTAGGTCATTTTTAGATAAACCAAAGTGAAAAGAATTTGTAAAAACCAGACCAACCTTACAAAAATTACTCAAGGAAGTTCTTTGGATGGAGAACCAACAACAGCAGACAACAACCTGAGATTATCATATATGACAATATTTCCTAAACTCAACCTACACCTAGAATTATGCAAAGTAAAACAGACCTAAAAGACTAAAAAGAGAAAACCTGAGATCTCATTATAATAACAACAATAAAACCATCAAGTAAAAAGAGGGAATAATGTAATTATTAAACTTACGAATGAAGAGGAAATCAAATTTCAAGTTAGGTTAAAATAAACCTAACTAGAACCATAAAAATGAGACCAAGCTTTACTCTAGCTTTACCCTAGCCCAACTCTCACCCCTAACACCAATTCTAGTCCTAAACCGTAACCACCATAACAATAAATGAAGTTCTAGGCACAGCCAAGACCCAATCCTAACCTTCACTCTTTATTCCTACCCACCCACCCACCACCCATACACTATATCTGTGCCTGACTTCTAAGCAGGTATGAGAAAGACCTTCTAATAATTAAATCTATACTTAAAGGAACAGTCTCATGTGTGAATGAGCTCTCCATCATTAAAGGGCTCAAGCTGAGGGGTCAAGAAGCTGGGAGGCTGTTGGAGAGGGGTTG
This sequence comes from Chrysochloris asiatica, assembly GCF_000296735.1. Classification (NCBI taxonomy): domain Eukaryota; kingdom Metazoa; phylum Chordata; class Mammalia; order Afrosoricida; family Chrysochloridae; genus Chrysochloris; species Chrysochloris asiatica. Next base: position 509,796 of record NW_006408739.1, read on the forward strand.
GCGCTTACCTGCTTCTCCAACTGGGTCTCCAGCTGACTGATGAGCTCATCTTTGCCCTGTAAGGCTTTCAGCAATTCTTGGTACTTCTGGTGCAGGCTGCCTGCTGAGTCTACGGTCTTCAGATTGGACAGTTTTACTTTCTCTTCCATCACACCCACCTGAAAAGTACCAATCATCTCACAGGGTTGGGGATGTGTTGTGTGAACTGGCTAGTAAGATGGGACAGGATGCCTCCCAGGCAGAACCTTTATCCCTGGCAGTCAGGTTAACTAATTAAATGGCCATTTATGAAGTTTTGAGAAGGACCGGACAAAGAAGAAACTCACTTAGGCTACTCTAAAAAAACAAAACAAACAAACAAACAAAAAAAACAGTTGGGTCTTGGGCCATTCAACCCCGTAACTCTTAGTAGGAATTAGTTGGTCAGGACACATAGCCCTGGAGAGCAGCTGTTCTGACTTCAGAATGAGAGAGGTTTACTGCTTCCTGAATGGACACTGCTTCCTCATATTTCCCAATCCTCTTAGAATTAGGTGGGTCATGCAATGTGCTTCAGTCAATGGGCTTTGAGTGGAAATGATACATCACATCTGGGACAAAAGAATTAAAGAGCTGGTGCACAAGTGACTAGCTCTCTCTTTCCATGCCATGGCCCAGCTATATGACAGGGAGCCTCCATTAGCTTGGATCCCTCACGGACTGTGTGGAGTCAAGTCACAGGCTAGCCCTCAATGGATACATACCATGAGTGAGAACTAAATGTGATAAACCACTGAGATTTCAGAATTAATGTATCACCTCAGCATAGCCTAGTCTATTCTAATAGGCTTACCTACTCAACTGCACTGACTCTTACCCACAGACTCCTTCATTATAGAAGGCCCCAGGCACCATAATTGTTCTGAAGGTGTGATAACATGTGACTGCCGGTTTCCTTTTCTCTGTAAAGAGCTCCTCCATGACCAGGTGTGTCCATGGAAAGTACCAGGGAAGGTCAACATTCATTTCCCTGCATTCTCCCGCCAGTCTCTTCCCTCATCCCTGTTACCTGGGTCTCTGCAGTCTCTGCCCTCTGCTCTGCCTCCAACAGCCTCTGCTCCAGCTCTTGCATCTGTTTAAGAGAGGAAGAGGAAATGTAAGCCTATTTTCCTACTGTGAACATGACAACAGGGAAACTCTTGAGAACTGCACTGACACTACACACAGGCCAGGTACCAGGGTGAAGATTTTCACGAAAACTCTCAGCTCCTCAACTGTTATGGATTGAATTGTGACCCTCCCCCAAATGTGTTGGAATCCTAACCCCTATAACATATGGATGCAATGGCCTTAGATTTAATGTAATCTTCCATAGTGTAATACAACGCAATGGAGCTAATTAATCACTCGGGTGGATCCTTAACTTCTAATTTATATATAGCAATATAGACACAAATGCACACACATGGGGAAAAACAGATACCATGTAAGGAATACCGAGGAACCAAGGAGTGACCGGGGCTACCAACAAAGAAGGAATTGACATGATGAAGACCCTGTTCTGGCCTTTTAGTCTACAGGACTGAGGAGAGAAAATTCTGTTCTTTAGAGCCACCCACTTGTGATATTTCTGTCACAGAAGCACTAGGAAGCTAAGACACCAACGCTGAATTTATAAGACACATGAAAAGTGCATGGCAGATACTGGTCTGCTGATAACATTGTTAGGTGCCTTTGAGTTGTTGTTGATTCACAGTGACCCTTATGTGCAACAACCACCACACGTCTGTCAGTTTGTCATACTGTAGTGGCTTGTGAGTTGCTGTGATTCTGGAAGCTATGCCATGCCACAGGTATTTTAAATACCAGCAGGGTCACCCATGGTGGACAGGTTTCAGATGAGCTTCCAGACGAAGACAGACTAGGAAGGAGTGATGAACTACTTCCGAATATTTAGTCACTGAAAACCTTATGAATAGCAGAGAAACACTGTCAGCTATAGTTCTGGAAATGAGCCCCTCAGGTTGGAAGGCACTCAAAATGCGACTGGGGAAGAGCTGCCTCCTCAAAGTAGAGTTGACTGTGATGACATGAATGGGGTAAAGCTCGTGGGAGAAAAGCCCATGGGACCTTCATCTGCTGATGGGGCACAACTCAAAAAAAGAGAAACAGCTGTAAACAGCCATTAAAAATCGGAACATGGAATGTACGAAGTATGAATCTGGGAAAATTGAAAGTTGTTGAAAATGAAATGGAGTGCATAAACATCAGTATCTTAGACATTAGTGAGCTGGAATGGACTGGTATTGGCCATTTTGAATCTAACAACCATATGGTTTACTATGCTGGGAATAACAAATTGAAGAGGAATGGTATTGCATTCATTGTCAAAAGAGCATATCCAGATCAGTCATGAGGTACAATGCTGTCTGTGATAGGATAACATACATGTGCCTACAGGGAAGCCCAGTTAATACCACTATTATTCAAATTTATGCACCAACCACTAAAGCCAGTGAGGATGAAATAGAAGAATTCTATCAACTTCTTCAATCTGAAATTGATCAAACATGCAATCAAGATATATTGATCATTACCAGTGTTTGGAATGCAAGGATTGAGAGCAAAGGGGAAGGATGAGTAGTTGGGAAATATGGCCTTAGTGATAGAAATAATACTGGAGATCACATGACAGAATTCTGCAAAATCAATGATTTGTTCATTTCAAATACTTTCTTTAGACAGCATAAGATACAGCTATACACATGAACCTCATTAGATGGAATACATAGAAATCAAATTGACTACATTTGCAGAAAGAGATGACAGAAAAGAGATCCATATTTGTGCTCATTCCAAAGAGAGGTGACCAATGGAATGTGGAAATCATCAGACAATATCTTTGATATCCCATGCGAGTAAAGTTTTACTAAAAGTAATACAAAAAACAACTACAAGCATACATCGACAGAGAACTTTCAGCGGTTCAAGCCGGATTCAGAAAAGGACATGGAAGGAGGGATATCATTGCTGATGTCCAATGGATCTTGGCTGAAAGCAGAGAATATCAGAAAGATGTTTACCTGTGCTTTACTGACTACACAAAGGCTTTCAATTGTGTGGATCATGACAAGCTATGGACAACATTGTGAAGTATGAGTATTGCTGAACACTTAATTGTGCTCATGAGGAATCTG
>NW_006408739.1:514096-515085 GCF_000296735.1 Chrysochloris asiatica
CCCTCCTCAAAACATGCCCAAAGTGTGTATGTGAGACCAAGTCCTACCATGCTGACTTCTAAGGGACATTCTGGCTGTCCTTCTTCCAAGACAGATTTGTTGGTACTTGTAGTAGTCCATAATATTTTCAACATTCTTTTCCAACACCATAATTCAAAGGCATCAAATTTTCTCTGGTCTTCTTCATTGTCTAGCTTTCACATGCATTTGTGGCAATTGAAAATACCATGGCTTGGATGAGGTTCACCTTAGTCTTCAAACTGACATCTTTGCTCCTGAACACTTTAAAGAGGTCTTGTGCAGAAGATTTGTCTAATGCAATACGTCACTTGATTTCTTGACTGCTGCTTCCATGAGCATTGATTATGGATCCAAGTAAAATGAAATTCTTAACAACTTCAATCTTTTCTCTGTTTATCACGATGACTACTTGTAAGGATTTTTTGTGTGTGTGTTGTGTTTTTTTTACATTGAGTTGTAATCCATACTGAAAGCTGTATTCTTTGATCTTCATCAGTAAATGTTTCAAGTCCTCTTCACGTTCAGCAAGCAAAATTGTATCATCTGCATACTGCAAGTTGTTAACGAGTCTTCCTCTAATCCTGATGCCACATTCTTCTTCATATAATCCAAGTGTTTCGGATTATTTACTCAGCATACCGACTGAATAAATATGGTGAAAAAGGACACAACCCTGACACACACCTTTCCTGATTTTAAACCATGCAGTAACCCCTTGTTACATTTGAACAATTGCCTTAGTCTATGTACGGTTTCCACATGAACACAAAGAAGTGTTCTGGAATTTCCATGTTCAAAATGTTATCAATAGTTTGTTGTTAGATGCCTGAGATGGAGGCAGAGATGATGACGTGGAGTGATGAAGCGACTGGGGACTTTGGACCCCGAGAGGGAAAGGGACTGTGGGCCGAAAACTGGGGGGAGGAGGGGGAAGTATAGGGAGCGGGTTTCTGGGATATACCCTTTGG
>NW_006408739.1:520909-532234 GCF_000296735.1 Chrysochloris asiatica
ATTCCAATCAGTTATAGACTTAAGAACAGATTTACAAGCTTTCTGTAATCATGTTTCCCGACATTCCTTTCTATCCCACTCAATTGTCTATTTTACAATAGTTGGCAAGGAAAACCAATATTCATAAGACAGTCAAGCATATTAGTATTATTTCCCCGCTTCAGACTATGCCTCGATCCCTGTATCACAGAGCCCTGTTGGTCCAAAGTTAAGCATGCATCACTATTTACCTCTGTTCCACTTAGGCCATGCAAACCTGTCTCAGTGTTTCCCTGTCTATCTTGTTCTTTCACCCCTCCCCCTTCTTGTGTATTGCCCTCCACAACTCCCGAACTATGATGTGTCTGTCACCTACCCTGTGCTCTATTGTTGCCTCCCTTCACTGCCTCCAACCACCCACCCACCCACCAATAACCAACAAAGTTTTGTTTGTTTTCCCCCTTTTTAGTATGTGTATCTTTTCTTAGGCATTTTAATGCTTCCATGTTCTTCTTGGATTTTCATCTTCTTGGAATGTTGTGAAGTATTAATTTTCTTTGAGGTTACCTTATAGTCTATTAACTTTTTCCTCCATTTAAGACAGTCTATTTTATCCTGTAATCTACTTGACCTTCTCACCACCTGGATCTCTTTTCTTTTGTATTTACCTTCTTTCACACTGTAATTGTTTTGATCATAGACTGACCTCCAGAACCTCTGAATTTGTACTTATTGTTTTGTTCTGTTCTCAACTTTTCCATTTGTCGATTGAGTTCTGGGTGGTACTGCCATGTATGTCAGTCTCTGATTGTTGTCTGTTTTTGTTGGTTCTCAGTCCACAGAACTCCCTTTAGGATGTTTTGTAGTGCAGGGTTGGCTTTGGCAGAATCCCTTAGCTTCTGTTTATCCTGGAATGTTTTGATTACACCTTTGTATTTGATTGACAGCTTTGCTGGGTAGAAGATTCTTGGTTGGCAGCTTTTTGGGTTTTTTTTCTTTCAGAGTTTTATGTATGTCTCCCCATTGCCTTCTTGCCTGCAGGGTTTCTGCTGAGAGATCAGAACTTAATCTGATTTGCTTGCCTTTGTATGTAACAGTTTGCTTTTCCCTAGCTGCTTTCAGAATCCTGTCCTTATCTTTGATTTTGGAGAGCTTGATTATTATATGTCTTGGTGATTTTCTTTTGGGGTCTACCCTTCCTGGGGTTCGTAGAGCTTCTTGAATGCTTATCTTTTTGCTTTTCAGGACATTAGGGACATTTTCTTCCAAAAGCTCTTCAACTATCTTCTCTGTGGACTTGTGTAATCCTTTCTGTTCCAGTATACCAATAATTCTTAAGTTATCCAACATGAATCTTAGACCAACTTCAGATTTTTTTTTATCCTTTTTTGTGCTTGCTCTTCTATCTTAGTAGTGTTGAGAGATTTATCTTCTAGCTCACTAGTTCTGGCTTCCATCTCTTCAATTCTACTCCTTTGCCCTTTCAGTGTAGTGTCCATTTCTGATATTCTATTATTAATCATTTAGACCTCTTTTTTTAGGTTTTGAATTGTTTCCAATGCTGTAGTTATGTTATTTGATTGTTCCTGTAGCACTTTCCTGACTTCTTCCTTATTTTTCTCAATTCCTCTGTGAAGTGTTTTGATACATTTCATAATCATTTTTCTGAATTCCTTCTCAGGCATTTCCAAAGTATGACCTCCTTCCAATATGGAATCAAGGTCTACCTCCAGCTCATTTGTCTCAGTCACTTTATTTTGTTTCTGGACATGTCCAGAGATTATCATTTGTTTCTTAGGCATATTCAATAGTTGTCTGTGACCTTAATAGCTTGACTATATGACCGCAATTGCTGTCTCTTTTTGGATAATATAGGGAGAGAAAGAGTCCCCTCTAAAGGTAAAGAGGGAATCAAAAAACAAAATGGCAACAACAAAAAAGACAGATTGATACTGTGGTGTAAAATTGCAGAAAAGAGAGAAGAGAAAAAAAAGAGAAAAAAACCCACAAAACCAAATCTGTAGCCAAATATGAGTATGACTTTAATGTCCCTCTCTCGGCTTCTTGTCTTCAAAGCCACCTGAGAAATTTTAACATGCCACTGTTGGTCGTTATGACCTGTTTCCTTTTTAATCTGTCTGTCTCCCACTCCAAAACCCCCATTCAGGCATTTTACCTAGTGATAAACAGTTCAGGGCCAGCTGTAGCCATTTTGCACTTCCATTTGGTTTCAAGTGGAAACTGTCCCTTTAAATTCTGCTGAGCAGATCTGTGCTGTGCGCATTTGTAGTAGAGCCCTGAGGGTGGTTGCTCAGGCAACCCCTCTAGTCACTAGAATGGAGGTGCACAGACAGCAAGGGACCAATAAACAGACACACAAAAAATAAAAAGAATGTCTACACTTTTATGTCCAAGGATGGGTCAGGCGTCAAGCATCCGTGGAGGCTCTGATCCTTCCCCCACTCAAGATGATTGCTCCGGGAGCTTCTGAGGCCGGCAGATTCACAGGTACTGGAGTTTTTGCTTCCACTACAAATTCCACTGGCTGTAAGCCTTCAAACTTTTTAAATATTCCTTTATATGAGGTTCAGAGTTCTGGAACCATCGCTTGAACCTGCTTCGTCTAGTATTCTGTGTTATCGCTGATAGAGATCCTCACTGATCCATCATCAAGCCATGCCTCCCCTTTCCTTTTTTTTATAAAGATTTTATTGTGAATTGGACTTCTGGTGTGGTGCTGTAGGATCAGCACTGGACTGTGAACCATAAGGTCAGCAGTTCAAACCCACCAACTGCTCTTCAGAAACCCCATACATGGTTGCTATGAGTCAGAACCGACTCGACAATACATAACAACAACATTGTGAATTGAGTGAAGGTTAACAGACAAGCTTTACATTCAACAAATTATATGCTTTGTTTCATCTCAGTGATTATAATCTCCCTCCCTGCAACAACAGTTATCCTACTTTCTTCCTGTGGCTTCCCTTTGACATCTTTTTATTGGTTATTATGAATTGAATGAAGGTAAACCAAACCTTAACCCTAGTGTAAAGGGTATGTTGAAAATCATGCTTCCCTTGGAGGAGCCTTAGTGGCACAGTGGTTAAGCACTCAGCTGCAAATGGAAAGACTGGTCATTTCCCTCAGTTTTTATAAAAATAACTTTTGTGGATTACCATTGGACTTCTGGTGTGGTGCTGTAGGATAAGCACAGGACTGCAAGGTCAATTTGAACCACAAAGTTGGCCATTCAAACTTCACCTTGGAAACCCTACACTGGGTTGCTGTAAGTCAAAAGCAACTCGGTAGCACTTAACAACAACAACAACAACATTGTCACTGGAGTACTCCCAGGTGTGTCTGCACTCGTATGCCATTTTGAGTTTTCAAAGGGCCAACTCTTCTTTTAGTGTAGCACTAACACTTTGCACAATGGCAGATCTTCCTTCTTCACTCTTACTTAAAGAGAACTCTGCAAACTCAAGCTATGGGTCAGCCACCTTACTTGGGGGCTAGTCTCCTCTTGGAGTCCTGGTGTGGTGCTGCAGGATAATGCACTGGGCTGCAAGGTCAGTGGTTCAAACTCACCAGCTACTTCTTGGAAACCCTATTATTGTTGTTAAGTGCAATCAAGTTGTTTCCAACTCATAGTGACCTTGTCTAGGGTTTCCGAGAAGCAGCTGGCTGGTTTGAACTGCCAACCTTGTGGTTCACAGTCTAGTGCTGATCCTATAGCACTATGCCAGGAAACCTGATACATGGTCATTATAAGTTGGAATGGACTTCATGGCACTTAACAACAACAACAGTCTCCACTTGGAGGGCCATCTAGAACCATGTCCTCAGCTGTCCTTAAACTGAGATCTCTGTGGGTCTGGGGTGACATGCCAGCAAAGGAGGTATCAGGCCTAGGCGGCGGGCAGAAATCCTCTTTCACCAGCTCTGACTCCCACAGAGGACTCAAAGCAGCCCTAGGCTGGCTGCAACAACTTGATGAAATGAACTTGTCACCTATCTGGAATTTAACCCTCATGTCCACAACTCTTTGTGACACTCAGTGATGCCATGAAATAACAGCCTTGTGGCAGCCATCAAAGAGGTCCTGGTGGTGCAGTGGTTAAAGAGCTCAGTTGCTAACTAACAGGTCGGCAGTTTCAACCCACACGCCATTCCACAGGCAGTTCGCTTCCATAAAGATTTGCAGCTCAATGGCAGTCAGTGTTTGGTTATTTATTTTGGTTGCAATCACAGTTGCTGTTGTCATTGTTAAATACCACTGAGTCAGCTCCAACTCATAGTGACCCTGCATATGGTTTTCAAGGCTTTGAGGGAGCAGAAAGTACCATCTTCCTCCTGTGGAGTGGCCAACAGACTCGAACCACCAACCTTATGGTTCACAGTCCAGTGCTTATCCTATGGAGCCACCATGCAATCAAGGTTGTTGTGCTGTTAAGTGTTAACGAGTTGGTTCCAAGTCATAGTGACCCTGTATAGGGTTTCCGAGGAGCAGCTGGTGGGTTTTAACTGCTGACGTCCAGTCAGGGTTGTTGTTGTGTGCCATCAAGTCAGTTCTGACCCATCATGACCTTGTATAGGGTTTCCGAGTAACGGCTGGTGAGCTTGAACCACCAACCTTGTGGTTCAAACTGACTTTACAGTCCAGTGAATTAACCACAGCGCCACACCAGGACACCACCACAACCAGGGTAACCTGGTACAAAAATGGCATGGAGGTGGTGTCTGACCTCACACTTCACAACAGGCCAGGAGGAGAATCACGAACCCAAGGCTGATTCCTATGAGACAGAGATCAGCCACACCTCCACCCGTCTTTAATCTATTCTCACACCAAACATCCTTCCTTGAGATTCTATTTCTCTGCTAGGTTTGAGTATCCATTTCAATGGCCATACATAACTTATATGCAATACTCACAATTATTGGGCTTATTAGCAAAATTAACAGGGTACACTTCAGGATCAGAAAACAGTCAGGAGCGTTCTCTGGTCCTTAGCCTCTCACCCACACAGTCGCTTGGCCTCTGCCCCGCTTGGACAAGATTTTTCATCTATCTGACTTGCCTGTAAGCATCTGAGCAGGACATGATGCTTGGTAAAGTAGAGGGACAGGTTAGCTATTAAGTGGTCCTAACTCTGCTGTACTCAAAGACAATGGATTTTAACTTTTTTTGCAGGGGCAGAGGGCAACAGAGGAATAGAATAGAAGGGGAAGAAGGAATAGAAGGGCTCTAAGTCTTGTCTGTGGTTATACCATACCCCACTTCCTTGAGCCCCTGAACTTCCTCTGAGCACACTAGGGGCTCAGGGTACCCACTAGAAGGGCAGTTGAATGGGTCTCATAGGTAAAGGCCATGGCAGAGGTCAGTGACATCAGGAATCAGGATGGCATATGGAGCATGTTTCAATACAGATTCCTGGGCCCTGCCTTAGTAAGTCTAAGGCAGGAATGGGCTTAAAAAAGAAAACCCCAGACAATTCTGATGCAGATGGTTCCCAGACCACACTAAAAAACTCTAGGTGGGCCACAGAATGAAAGCAAAGCTGACTCTTTTGGGGATGGAACCTGGGCTCTTCTCAAATGGCGTTCAGTAACAAGAACTCTATCATTACTGAAAACTACTACAGTGGACAAGAGAACAGCCTTACAGAAGAATCAGGGGTTAAGAGAACAATCAAAACCTCTCTCCACATGTACACACACACACACACACACACACAGAGTGAATCAAAGTTCTAGAAGTCATCTGTTTCCAAAGCAAGCCAGATATGTCAGTACAGAGATCTGCTGAGGGATATTCTCTAATGGTTTTATGCAACTTCAGTATATGGCTAACTAGTTCCAACAGCCCTTGTAGCCTCTTTTATATTACTTGGCCTTCTCACAAATTCTGAGGTATTTAAGGATATGTTTCTGGGCCTTGTGTTCTATCTATACCTTGGGAAACTGGTATCTAAACAGAATTGCTGCCTCCGAACAATCCCTGGTCTGAAGGGGAAGGAGCAATATCCACGGCTCTTTGTTTAAGGGAACTGAACTGAACAGAAGCATTTATACATTCAAAAGGAATCCCCAGACTACAAGTGTTTGGTATAGAATTCCAAAACTGAATTATTCAAAATCCTGGTTGGCAAAACTGGTAAGGGATTTTGGAAAAGAAGTGAATAATGTGGTATTAAAACAGGATTTAGGAAAAGTCACTTCAATTCGAAATCTCCAAACTAAATAAAGAGGGATGTTCTATTACATTATGTCTTCTATAAATCTACTCAAATCCCTCTTGAAACTACATTTGTTGTTGTTGTTAAGTGCCATCAAGTCGATTCTGATCCATAGCGACCTTGTATAGGGTTTTCAAGGAGCAGCTGGTGAACCTGAACCATCGACCTTGCAGTTCAAATGGTTTTGCAGTCTGACGCATTAGCCCACACCGCCACACCAGTACTCCTGAAACTACACAGAAAGTACATAAATAAGAAAAAAAATTTAAATATTAGTTCTGACATTGTCATTTATTCATCCTGATACCCCCTTCACAGCTCTTTTGTGGATAGACTGTACACCCCCACTTTTCAGATGGGATAAGTGAGGCATAGGCTTAAACCTGAATGACAAAGTCTAAAAACGAATTCATGTTAAATTCTCCATCTACATAGGGTATAAATTCTTTATAATGGATTTCAGTAGTGTTCTGACTGCTCCAGGAGGCCAAGGAAGAGAATTGAGGGAAATGGCTCCTATTGAACGGAGCAAGAAGATATGGATTCCAAGATTTCTCTACAGAATGGAAAGAGCCCACGGATAATCTGGCTCTGGGATTAGTGGTCCTGGCAAGCTGGGTGTCTATGACAACAGCATACTCGATCTTAAGAGGTACAACAGCAAAGGCAAAGTCTATATTGCCTCTTCTTCTCACCCTTCAGCTAGCTTCTCTTGCTGTTTGTTAAGTGCTGTTCAGTTGGTTTCAACTCATAGCAACCCTGTTCAGGGTTTCCAAGGAGTGGCTGGTATGTTTGAATCACTGACCTTATACAGTTTAATGCTTATCCTACAGTGCCACACCATGATTCCTATATATATTTGTACCCACATTCATCAAGCCGATTCAGACTCACAGTGACCACACAGGACAGACTAGAACTGCTATATGGGGTTTCAGAGGCTCTACATCTTAATAGGAACAAACAGCCTCACCTCTCTTTCCACAGAGCAGCTGATGGGTTTGAACCACCAACCTCATGGTTAGCCCAATGCTTAAGCAACTGAACCACCAGAGCTCCTGTGGAGTAACTGGAAAGCTCTGAACACTTTATAAGTAAATAAATACTTTCTTTCTCTACAATCCCTTGGTTCTATATGAGTAGAATTTCCATAATATCTACCCCTTCTTCTCTTCAAGGCTGCCTTATTTATTTACCATTGATTTGTGTGTGTGATACAAATATATATATAACAAAACACTTACAACAATCATCTGAAACTCATTATCTATATGAGCTCAAACAATTAACAATTACGTTAAAAAAAAAAAAAAAAAGATGAGAATGTAAGAGGACAAGGAAACTAAATTAAGGAAACTAAATTAAGAACAACCAGAAAGGAAATAATGAAAATGTTCAGGCATTGTAAAGAATGTAACCAATGTCACTGAATAATTTGTATAGAAATTGTTGAATGGGAAACCAAACTGCTGCTTAAACCTTCACTGAAAACATAATAAAATATCCTTAAAACAAAACAAAACAAAATGATTTCAACTTTCTTTTGCATGTTCAGTTCAGTGAGATTACATTTATCATGTTATGCAACCATCACCACAATCCATGTCCACACTTTCCATTACCCTAAACAGAAAGCAAAACCCAAAAGCAATGACTCCCCTTTTCAAGTAATTGTTGATTATATGATCTCATATAGATAATTGGTCTCAGATGATTTTTGTGTTTTACTATATGTATTTGTACCACACACACAGACATATACCCAAATCAATAGTAAATAAATAAATAAGGCAGTCTTGAAGAGATGAAGGGATAGATATTTTGAAAGTTCCACTTACCCAGAACCAAAGAGTTGTAGAGAAAGAAGGTATTTATTCTAACTGAAATACAGTATGTTACTGTACAAATATACCTAATATGTTTATCCATTCCTCTGTTGTTGTTGTTGTTGTTGTTAAGTGCCATCAAGTCATTTCTGACTCAGAACGACCCTGATTAGGGTTTTCCAAGGAACAGCTGGTGGGTCTGAACTGCTGACCTTGCCATTCAAACTAACCTTGTGGTCCAGTGCATTATCCTGCAGTACCACACCAGGATTCCATTCCCCTATTCATTGATAGTGAAAATATTTCCTTTTTTTTTTTTTTTTTCATGTATTCAAAAATACTTAAAAAGCATTCTTCTTTTTTTCCATTCCTGTCTGGACTTAATAGACTTTATATTGTTTCCCTGCACTGCAGAGTTTGAAAAGTTCCGCATTTGGTTTCTATTGTTTCTAGACTCACAGATTGCTAGTTGTTCTCTACTACCTGTCAGGAAAGGTGTGCATACGGATTGCATTTTTTTCATCATACTTGTTCAGTCTGCATGTTGAGTAAATAATCCAAGAAGTTGGATTATATGAAGAAGAATGTGGGATCAGTATTGGAGGAAGACTCATTAACAACCTGCAATATTCAGATGATACAACCTTGCTTGCTGAAAGTGAAAAGGATTTAAAATACTTACTGGTGAAGATTAAAGACTACATATTTCAGTATGGATTGCACATCAATGTCAAGATAACAAAAATCTTCACCACTGGACCAATAAATAACATGATAAATGGAGAAAAGACTGAAGTTGTCAAAAGACTTCAATTTGCTTGGATCAACACTCAAGAAACCAAATGATGTATTACAATAGGCAAATCTGCTATACAAAACCTCTTTAAAGTGTTCAAGAGCAAAGAGTTGAGGACTAAGGTGTAACCTGACCCAAGCCATGGTATTTTCAGTAGTCTCATACGCATGTGAAAGAAAGTTGGACAGTGAATATGGGTGACCACAGAAAAATGGATGCATGTGAGCTGCGGTGTTGGAGGAGACTACTGAGAGTACCATGGACCTGCGATATGTAAGGAGTCCTGGTGTGGTGCTGTGGGATAAAACACTGGACCACAAAGTCAGTTTAAACCGCAAGGTCAGTGGTTCAAACTCACCAGCTGCTCCTTGGAAACCCTATACAGGGTGGCTATGAGTCAGAACCAACTTGATGGCACTTAACAACAACAAAAACATGGGCAAAATATTGAATGATGCAGAAAACATCAAAAGAAGATGGAAGATGTACAAGGAGCCACTGTACAAAAAAGAAATAAGTGCTGTTCAACCATTTCAAGACAAAGCATATGCTCAAGAACTGATGGTACTGAAGGAAGAAGTCCAAGATTCACTGAAGGCACTGGCAAAAAACAAGGCTTAAGGAATTGACGGAATACAAATTGAAATCTTTCAACAACTGATGCAGCACTGGAGGCACTCAGTCATATATGCCAACTAATTTGGAAGACAGCTGCCTGGCCAACCGACTGGAAGAAATCCATACTTACTCCCATTCTAAAGTGAGAAGACCCAGCATAATGTGGAACTCATCGCACAATATCATCAATATCACATGCAAGTGAAATTGTGCTGAAGATACTTAAAAAACAGCTGCAACACTACATCAACAAGGAATTGCCAGAAACTCAAACCAGATTCAGAAGAGTACATGGAAATAGGGATATCATTGCTGATATCAGATAGATCTTGGCTGAAAGTGGTGAATACCAGAAAGATGTTTACCTGCGCTTTACTGACTATCCAAAGGCTTTCGACTGTGTGAGTCATGACAAGGTATAGACAACATTGCAAAGAACGGGTATTCCAGAATACTTCATTGTGCTCATAAGAAACCGGTACATAGAAAAGTCCGTTATTAGGACAGAACAAGGTGTTACTGAATGTTTAAAATCAGGAAAGGTGTTCACCAGGACTGCATTATTTCATTATACTTATTTTGTATAGTATACAAAATCGGTATGCTGAGCAAATAATCCAAGAAACTGGATTATATGAAGAATAACATGGCACCAGGATTGGAGAAGACTCATTAACAACCTGCAGTATCCAGTGATATAATGTTCTTGCTGAAAATGAAGAGGACTTAAAATAATTAATTGATGAAGACCAAAAACTACAACCTTCAGTATGGCCTGTACCTCAATGTCAAGGAAACAAAATTCCTCACAACTGGATCAATAAATAATATCATGATAAATGGGGAAAACTAAAGCTGTCAAAAACTTCATTTTGCTCGAATCCACAATCAACATTCAAGGAAGTAGCAATCAAGAAATCAAACAACACATTGCATTAGGCAAATCTGCTGCAAAGACCTCTTTAAAGTGATCAAGAGCAGATATCAGTTTGAGGACTAAGGTGCACCTAACTCTAGCCATGGTATAGTCAAACAGTCTCATATGCATGTGAAAGTTAGAAAATGAATAAGGAAGTCCACAGAAGAATTGATGCATTTAAATTATAGTAAGAAAAATAGTTAAAGTACCATGGACTGCCAGAAAAACAAACAAATTTGTGTTTGAAGAAGTTCAGCCAGAATTCTCCTTAAAAGCCATGATAGTGAGACTTCCTTTATCATACTTGGGACATGTTAACAGGAAGGACCAATCCCTAGAGAAGGACATTATGCTTGGTAAACTGAAGGTTCAACGAAAAAGAGGAAGACCCCCAACAAGATGGATTGGCACAGTGGTAGTATCAACAGGTTCAATTATAGCAACAATTAGAAGGATGGTGTAGAACCGGGCAGTGTTTTGTTCTTGTGCACAGGGTCACGATGAGTTGGAACCAACTCGATGGCACCTAACAACAACAACAACAGCCTGTTCTCTCCTCCTCTCTCATATAAACCAAACCCACAAATTTTAGCTGAGGCACATGGCACCCCAAATAAAGACTACATTTCCTTATCTTTCTTGCAGGTGGGTGTAACCCTATAAATAAGTTTTGGCCAACAGGATAAAAGCAGAAGGAATGTATACAACTCTTGGATCATATGTTTAAGGGGAAGGGGTTAGGATATAGACATCTGAGTGAACCATCTTCAAATATGTGAAGGCATCATTTTAGAGGTAGACTACTATGTCTGACATATTATACAAGAGAGAAATAAACACCTATCTGGTTTAAACCATTGCTATTTTTTTTTCCAGGCATATATAATAATTTACATCTCCAAAGGGCACATTCTGCAAGTCTGCTCCCGGCCACCAGCTCTTAGT
>NW_006408739.1:534509-544710 GCF_000296735.1 Chrysochloris asiatica
TCAGATGGGTATGTATTTTGGTATTTTTTTATGCTTTCTGATTGCCTCCAGGTAGATGTGATGAGGAAATGGGCTTCCCTTTTCACTCTTCTTCTTGAGAAATTTCAAGATGCCACTGTTGGTCGTTTTGATGTAACTTAGGATTTAACTTTTGGCCTATTTCCTTTTTTGTCTGCTTGTCCCACTCCACAATCCCCTTCAGGCCTGTTTTCTAGTTGTAAACAGTTCAGGGCTGACTGTGGCCATTTGGTTTTAACTCGAAACTGTCTCTTTAAATTTCAAGGAGATCTGTGCACATGTGTAGTAGAACCCTCTAAGGGTAGGGCTGGGATGCCCACTAACTCAGGCACCCCTATAGTCACCCGAATGGAGATGCGCAGACAGCAAGGGACCAATGAACAGCTACCGGAAGAGAAGAAAGTCTACACCTTTATCTCTGCGGTTCTGCCAGGCATCTGTGGCTGCTCCAATCCCTCCCCCACTTGGTCTCACCCAAGATGGCGGCTCCTGTAGCAGCTGAGTGTCTTGAATTAGAAAGCAATGGATTTCTTGTTTCTTCCACAATTTCCCTCAGCTATAAGCCTTCCAACCTTCTAAATGTTCCTTTATATGTGGTTCAGAGTTCTGGAACCATTCCCTGAGCCTGCTTGGTTGGGTATTCTGTGTTCTTGCTGGCAGAGCTACTTACTGCACTTCCACCCGATCTGCCATCTTGTTTGTTCTTTCAAAACCATTGCTATTTGGGGTTATTTCTTTCTTAAGGCAGCCAAACTATGGCCCAGCTGATATGTAAACCAAGCATGGATTTTGTTTTCATTTCTGCTTCCTCAATCTGAAGTGCTTCATATCTTTCATCAAACTTGGACGCTTTTTAGCCATTATCTCTTCAAGCAGTGCCTATCTTTCATTATCTTCTCTACTTTTGAATTTTATTTGATATCTATAGGATTTTCTCATTTTAGCATCTGTCTTAGCCTCTGTATCTCTTTGTGTTACAATCTGGATGATTTTCTCAGGTTTATTTTCCTATTTACCCGAGTCTGTTTTTGTTGTTGTTAAGGGCCATTGAGTAGGTTCTGACTCATAGCGAGGAGTAAATGGTTGGTTTGAACCACTGACCTTGCATTTAGCAGTTCAGTGCTTATCTTATGGTGCCACGCCAAGACTCCAAGTCCTGTTGTAGCACTGTGGGATTAGTGTGTTGGACTGCAAAATCCATTTGAACTGCAAGGTCAATGGTTCAAGCTCACCAGCTGCTACTCAGAAACCCTATACAGGGTTGCTATGGCTCAGAATCAACTCTACAACACTTAACAACAACAACAGTAATAATCTGCTGGTTAATTTGTCCATTGAAAATTTAATTTCACTGAAAATTATTTTCACCTCTAGAAGTTCCATTTGATTCTTTTTCAAGTCTGATTCTTCAAATAACACCTTTTAATTTACTCATAGCTTCAATTTTTTCTTTATGTCTGCAATAGTTTTAAATGTATTTACTTGATAGTCTCTTGCCAACATTTCTATTATTGGGAGTTCTTGTGGGTCTAGTCCAGGTGTCTATACATATTGACTCTCATTCACTGTCGATTATTTCCTCAAATAGTGATTTTAAAGAACATTCATCTTTACTAAAGCTTTTTCCAGGAGCCCTGGTGCCACAGTGTTTAAGTGCTTGGCTGCTAACTGAAAGATCATAGTTCAAAGCCACGGGTCACACTAGGGCGAAAGCTGTGGCAATTTGGTTCTGTAAAGATTACAGTCTTGGAAACCTTATGGGGCAGTTGTACTCTGTCCAATAGGGTCACTATCAGGTGGAATCAACTCAAGGGCAATAGGTTTAGTTTTGCTATAAGATATTTTTCTGTGGGGATCCTGTGTGATTTGGGTTTAAAGTTGTATTTCTCCAGAGGTTTTTTGGTTGTTTCTGTAAGGTTTCCCAGGGGTATTACTGGCCTACAACATTGTTGTTTGTTGTTATGTGCCATTGAGTCAGTTCCGACCCATAGTGACCCTGTATAGGGTTTCCAGGGAGCAGCTAGTGAGCTTGAACCGCTGACCTTGCAGTTCAAATGGCTTTGCAGTCTGGCGCATTAACCCACAGTGCCACACCAGGACTCATTCAATTGTTGTTGTTAAGTACCGTGGCGTCAGTTCCGACACATAGTGGCCCTGCACAGGGTTTCCGAGGCTGTAAATCTTTATGGGAGCAGAATGCTTCATCTTTCTCCCACAGAGCCGCTGGTAGTTTCAAACTGCTGACCTTGAGGATGGCAGCCTGACTCGTAACCACTATGCTACCAGAGCTAAATTCTAACATTAACCTAATATTAGCAGCAGGTTTTCAGGGGAAATTTTTCTTTTCCTATATTTTGTGCCTTCTACCCAGAACCTCCACCACTCCTCAGTCAGTTTGTCATACTGTGGTGGCTTGCATGTTGCTGTGATCCTGGAAGCTATGCCACAGGTATTTTAAATACCAGCAGGGTCACCCATGATAAACAGGTTTCAGAAGAACTTCCAGACTCAGATAAACTAGAAAAAAGGAGAGGTAGACCACATATGAATGGTTAACCACTGAAAACCTTATGAATAGCAGCAGAAACTATCAGATATACTGCCTGAATATAAGGTCCTCAGGTTAGAAGGCACTCCATATATGACTGGGGAACAGCTGCCTCCTCAAAGCAACATTGATCTTAATAAACATGAATGGAGCAAAGCTGATGTGGCATACTCAAAAATGGAAAAGAAACAGCTGCAAACATTCATTAATAATCGGAACATAGAATGTACAAAGTATGAAGCTAGGAAAATTGAAAGTTACCAAAAATGAACTGGAATGCATAAAGTTTGATACCCTAGGCAATAGTGGGCTGAATGGATTGGTATTGGCCATTCTGAATCCGACAATCATATGGTTTACTAAGCCAGGAATGACAAACTGAAGAGGAATGGCATCACAGTCATTGTCAAAAAGAGTATTTCATGATCTGGCTTGAGTACAAGGATAACATCTACATGGAAAATCAGTTAAAATACCACCATTATGCAAATGTATGCACCAGCCACTAAAACCAGTGATGATGAACTGAAGAATTCTGCAAACTTCTTCCATCTGAAATTGATCAAACATACAGTCAAGATGCATTGATAATTACTAGTGATTGGAAAGAGAAAGTTGGAAACAAAGAGTAAGGATTAGTAGTTGGCAAATACTACTTGGTGACAGACATGATGCTAGAGATCACATGATGAAATTTGGTAAGACCAATGACTTATTCATTGCAAATATCTTCTTTTCAGAAACATAAAAGGCAACTCTACAGGTGGACTTCACCAGGAATCAAACTGACTATATCTGTGAGAAGAGACGTTGGATAAGCTCATTATCAGCATACCAAACAAGGCCAGGGGCCAACTGTGGAACTGATCATCAATTGCTCATATGCAAGTTCAGTATTGAAGCTGAAGAAAATGAAAATAAGTCCATGAGAGTCAAAATATGACCATGAATATATCACACCTGAATTTAGAAATGTCGGGAACAGGTTTAATGCATTAAACACTAATGACTGAAGACCAAGAAGACTTGTGGGATGAAATCAAGAGCATCATACAGTAAGAAAGCAAAAAGACAGGAAAGGAAGAAAAGACCAAATGAATGTAAGAAAAGACTCTGAAACTTGCTGTTGAGCATAGAAAAAGCTAAATGAGAAAGTAAATGGTTGGACAGAAATTTCATAGGGCAGCTCAAGAAGACAAAGTATTATAATGAAATATGCAAATACCTGGAGTTAGAAAATCAAAAAGGAATATAACATGCTCAGTGTTTTGTTCTATTGTACATAAGGTCATTATGAGTCGGAACATACTTGTAGGCACCTAACACCAATCATCCAGAGCCTTGGCCAAGCCTGAGGAAGTTTTTTGTCCTCTCTCTGTGGTGGATGATTTTCTTTTCCTTGTCTACCTTTTTATTTAAAGAGCTCTGGTAGTGTAGTGGTTATGAGTTGGGCTGCCAACCTCAAGGTCAACAATTCAAAACTACCAGTCATTCTGCTGGAGAAAGAGGAAGCTCTCTGCTCCCGTAAAGATTTACAGCCTTGGAAGCCCTATTCAGGGTCACTATGTGTCAGAACCGACTCCATGGCACACCACCACCTTTTTATTTAAGGTAAAGCCTACACTGGATTTTGATAATCTGGACTTTAAATGCAATTTTCAGTTTCAACTCTAGCCTCCAACTGGCCAGATCTCATCTGTCTCCACAGATGTTAAACTCAAATGGCAAACCCTATGCTACTAATGGGAGGCCAGCTACTACACCCTACCCTGCTCAGTTGACAGAATTGAGTACCACTCTGAATTTTCCTCTTAGTCCCCCCCTCCCCCAACCAGGAATTCTCTTCCTATTTTCAGTGCTCAGCTTTGCATTTAAAAGGATACATTAAATATTCAATCCAGCAGTTCTAAGATTTTCAGAATGTAAGCAGTTATGTTTATTTTGTTCTCCATATTACTAGAAATAGAAGTCTCTTCCCCCCTGAGGTATGTTTTATCATTTTTTTAACAGCTACCATTTTATTAGGATTTTTTGTAGTGGTTACGAGTCTGGCTGCTAACTACAAGGTCAGCAGTTTGAAACTACCAGCGGTTCTGAAGGAGCTTTCTGCTCCCTTAAAGATTTACAGCCTCAGAAACCCTATGCTGGGTCACTATGAGTTGGAACCAACTCCATGGCACATAACCACCACCACCCATGATATCTAATCTTATGAAGCAATTACTATATGCCAAAAACTTTGCATATGTTCTCTCTTTTTTTTTTGATGAGACTTTGGAAAAAGTTTATAGCAAATTGATTTTCTATTCAACAATTCACATTTTATTTTGTGACATTGATTACAATTCCCACAAAGTAACAGAAGTCTTCCCACTTCCTGCAGTATGTACCATTTCCTTTCATACTCCTTTCCTGTCACTCCCTGCCTCCTGAGATGTATCCCTTTGGCTAGCAGATGCTGCCCTTTTGATCCCTTATGGGTGGTTGATTGTTTTAATGAGTGTAAACCTCCTTGGTGTTATTCTTCATTTTACTGACTTATCACTTGGCTGAAAGTTGAGTTATTGGATTGAGTTCAGTTCCAGGCTTACAGGGTGTCCCTGAAGTATATTTTAGACCAATTAGCTGAGTTGATCCTCACGTGTTCTTTCCTTACCTTGAACCCCTCCTCCAATCCCGTATCCTAAGGCAAGTCTCTCAAATTTTACAGCGTACAAAACAATCTTCTGGGAGCTTGTTAAAGATGCAGATTATTAGCAGCACCCTTAGAGATCAAAAGAACTGGTGTGGGGATCAGGAATACGCATGTTTAACAAGCACTCCGGGTGGATCCAGGCTGAATTCTCCCTTTCCTCTTACTTGTAGGTATCTATGTGAACCTCAAAGGTCTCTGTTTTGCACAGTCTGAACTAGGAGACAGCACAAAGTTCACGAGTTCTAGTCCAGACTAAGGCAGGGCCACTCCCTTCAACTATGGAAACATAGAGGTGATGCTTCTGACAATCTTCCTGGGAGACGGGGTTGTAGAGCTATCAGTACAGTACATCATATACTCAGGTTTACTCATCAAGACTCTGCCATTATTTGTAGAAAGTGGGCTAATTACCTCTGTACTATAAAAAAAGGTAAGCTAAGGAGTCCTGGTGTGGTGCTGTGGGTTAATGCACCAGACTGCAAAGCCATTTGAACTGCAAGGTTGGCGGTTCAAGCTCACCAGCTGCTCCTCGGAAACCCTATACAGGGTCGCTGTGGCTCGGAATCGACTCGACGGCACTTAACAACAATAACAACAAGCTGACAGATACTTTAGCAAAACGATAGAAAGAATGGCTGATTTATTCAAGACACAGCTATAGTACTGATGTGGTGCTGGAGGAGAAGCACCTATACAGGGTCGCTATGAGTCAGAACTGACTTGATGGCATTAAACAACAACAACAACATAGATATATAAAGTGCAGGTCTCCATTCTCTACATAGACTATGATCTAACATACCTCTGTATGTCAGCAGTTTGGAGTGTATCTTCCCATAGAAACATTAGGAATTGTGCTCAGTTCCCAGACCAGCCCACAAAAATCTATAAAGGTAATTAATAATCATTCCAATTTCAGAACCCATTCTGTGCCAGGGTCTTTATATATGTGACCTCATATAATCCCCCAAATAACTCTGAAAGGTAGGCATTCTGGGTCCCTACTTAGAGATGAAGGAACCTGCCCATGGTCACATAGCTAAGAAGTGGCAGAGCTAGTGGGCCTGGCTCCAAAGTCCTTGCTTAAAAGAGAGTG
Organism: Chrysochloris asiatica; assembly: GCF_000296735.1. Classification (NCBI taxonomy): domain Eukaryota; kingdom Metazoa; phylum Chordata; class Mammalia; order Afrosoricida; family Chrysochloridae; genus Chrysochloris; species Chrysochloris asiatica. The sequence continues at coordinate 540,867 of NW_006408739.1, forward strand.
GGCAGAAGGGTGGAATTTTCATTCTCTTTTAAAACCTCCTCCTTCTCCTCATTGTGCTTTCGAGTCAGTTCTGATTCATAGTAACCCAGTAAAGGGTCTCCAAGGCTTTAAATATTCGAGGGAGCAGAAAGTCTCATCTTTTTTCCATGGAGCTAAAACCACCGACCTTGTGGTTTGCAGGCCATTGCTTATCATATGGTGCCACCATGCCCACTCCTCCACACTGAGGAAGAAATGCTAAAGGGAATAATATACAGAACCTCACCTATAACTTCAACCTCCTCAAGAGGTGTCAAAAGGACCAGAAGATTTATATCCTGACTTTGATGTGCCACCAAGAGCAAAGGGGGAAAGAATGCAAGGTGACAGTTTAGTAAACTGCTTTGATTTTGGCCTTTAGATAAAAATACTATATGGGGCTTTATTTTATGTGTGTGGAAAAGTCACTCACTGAAAGTTTACCTTCCCCAACTCTCCCTCTCAGCCACAGCCCTCTGCAGTGAGGCTAGGCAGCGACTTGCTCTCTAGAACTCACCTTGTCAGCCAGAAGTTCCCTTATCTTGCTGGCCTGTAGGCGAAACCGGAAAAGCTGGGTCTCCAAGGCCAGGCAGCGTTTTTGCCAGTCCACACTGGCCAGGGTTTCCACCTTAAGTTCTGCCATGATGGAACCAACTTTGGAATATTCCAGGGAGCCCTGAGGACCAGCACACAAAGAAAGGAAAAGATAAGTTAGTAAATATGTGAGGAGGAACCATGTGAGGAAAGCAAAAAGAAGGACAGAGAAAAACAGAGCTGGGAAAGGGAAGTTACATAGTCCTTAATTCATTGCCTGCTTTCTGATCCATTCCCACTTTTCACAGTCTAGGTGGTTGGTCCCATCAGAAGTTAGCTGAGCAACTTCAGAAAAGTGAAAAACTAGGACTCATTCATTTATCCATTCAAACAATTATTTATGTGTCAGACACTCCTTTTAAACATTTTGTGAATTGAATGAAGGTTTACAGAGCAAACCATTAGTTTTAAATGCAATAAACAACATGCTTTGTTTCACTGCAATGACTGCAATCCCCTCCATGTAACACCAGCTATCCCACTTCCTCCCTCTGGTTCTCGTTTCCACTCTTCCATATTTCTCTACCCTTCTGAACTTTGTCCTTAGGTAAATGCTGGCCTTTGGAGCTCAAATGATTGACCATGCTATGGTATGTGTCCCTTGCTAGTGTTGTTGTCCCTCTATAGACCTATCTTTTAGGCACTAGGAGATATAAAGGCAAATACAAGAGGTCCCCTAGCTGAGTTTTTTTAAAGAACTCTCAGGGAAATCAAATACAAAAATTTCAACATAGTCACAATTGCTCATAGGGATGGATGGATGAGGGGAGAAATGAAAGGGGTTGGGGGGCGGTGGAGGAAGGATAGTGCTTAGGGGCAGCTTAAAGTACATAAAACGTTTATCCAAAGTCATTTAGCTAATTAGCGGCAGAGTTCTGGTTCCTAATCTATTTCTGATTCTATTATACACTATATAGATTTCAATATTCCTCAGTGATGCAGTTAACATGTCTGGACACTAATGTAACAGTTGGAGGTTTGAGTCCATTCAGAGGTACCTTGGGAAAAATTCCTGGCAATCTACTTCTGAAAAATCAGTAATTAAAATGCTTAAGTAGCACACAGTTCTACTCAGACACACATGGGTTACTATCATTTGGACCTGGCTTGACAACAACTGGTTTTCATAGAGAACAAATGGAGACCTATTATATGTAACCCTTTATATTTTCTTAACAAATTTTCTACTTAGTTAGGACTCTGTCAATGAATCAATCTCCTTTGAAACAGATCCTCATATTCTCCTTTAAGTTATAAAATGCAAATCAGAAGATTGCTAGATTTTGCAGAAGTCATTAGAGAAAGCTAGTCTTTGGGGAAAACTATGTATAAATTCAGAACAAACCTATAATATTCCCAAGCAGGGTGATTAACCCAGATGCCTTCTGGATATAAAAACAAAACCCAAACTCTCTCTGTGCGTTGACAGAAACTGATATAACTCTACAAGAGAGCGCAGACTGCCCTACAAGGGTCCTATGGCTCTAACTTTTACAGAAGCAGATGCCATGTTTCTCCTGGGGAGCTGAACCACTGACCTTTCAGTCAGCAGCCAAGCTCTTTAACCCCTGCCCCATCAGAGTTCCCTGGACATAGAGGCATTTTAGAGATGAAAAACTGGGATGAATATGATGTCTGAGTATGGGTGCAAGAAAAGATACAGACACAGAGTGAACATACGGAGAGAAGAGACGGAAGACACATCCATCAGCAGATGTTTTAAATCCCTTCAGTGGTGACATCTGATGATAAGCACTAGACTATGAACCACAAGATACGAGGTTCAAGTTTACCAGTAGGAGAAAGGTGAGAGAAAGGTTAGGTAAAGATTCATAGCCTCAGAAACCCTGTAAAGGGTCGCTATGAGTAGAAACTCACGTGACAGCTTTTAACAACAACAACAACAATCAATTATTATGCTCAGCAGTAAGTGTAAACTAGCTCTGCCCCAACCCCTGTCATATAGTCACCGTATGTGTAAAATAATGCTAAGGAATTTTGGTTAATTCTACCCAGATGGCCAATTTAAAAGCTCAAAAACCAAACCCATTGCCACTGAGTCAGTTCTGACTCATAGCGACTCCATAAGAGGAAGCAAAACTGTCCCACAGGGCTTCCTAGGCTGTAATCTCTATGGAGGCTTACTGCTACATCTTTCTCCCATGGAGTGGCTGTTGAGTTTGAACCACCGACCTTTTGGCTCACACCCGAGAATTTAGCCACTGCACCAACAGGGCTCCATTGTGGTCACATTAGTATTAGATAATTTAAAGGAATTATTAATATTTCAGGTAGATATTATTGTGGTTCTTTAAAAAAATATGTCTATGAATATTGGTTTCCCTTGCCTACTATTGTAAAATAGACACTTGAGAGGGATAGAAAGGAATGTTGGGAAACATGATTACAGAAAGCTTGTAATCCCATCTTCAGCCTATAACTGATTGGAATATCTAAAAGGGGTTCTAGAACTTGCCCAGTGAAATAGGCCTCTTGTGGAGCCTTTGTAGTATATATGACCTTAGGCAGACTCCTGAGCCTCATCGAGAACCTTCTGAGGTGGGACATTCCTACTAGAAAGAACAAGCAGACCAGAAGGGAACAGCTAGAGCAAAGAAGCCACATCTTCAAAGAAAGATCATCAGGAAAATCTCAAAACAAAAATGGTAGTATGATTGGCTACTACAAGAATAAGCAAGTTGTTTGCCAGGAAGCCATCAAGGCAAGCAATGAAGTCTCTTCAAGACAAATCCCCTTCTAAGACTGAAACTCAAAGGGAACACATGAGCAAGCATATAAACTTGCTAGTGACCACATTGGTCTACTGGTGAGTGAAAGAGGGGGAAAGGCAGCAATGAAGAAATGGGCTGAATTCAACCATATTCCATAGACTTCCATTGACCTAGAGAAGACAGAGATAAGAGGAAGGGCTGGTTGGTCCAAAGTGTGGTGAGAACTGGGACACCTGAGCCCATGGATAAGGACATAGCCACAGTGGGCTAAAACTGAGAGTGAAGCATCCAGCTGAAGGGAGATGCACAAGAACACCCAAACTTGTCTTGTAGATAGTACCCATTTGACCTAGCCTCAATGGCTTGATACTCAGAACTCAACTAGAGAAAGATTAAAAAAAAAATTTTTTTTGATAAAGGAAACAAGGGTAAATTGCTACAATTTGATGAACTTGACCTATACTTAGTGGAGGTAGTATCAATGCTAACCCCTCTGCATA
>NW_006408739.1:546210-547569 GCF_000296735.1 Chrysochloris asiatica
ACTCCCCATTTTGAGTAGCCAATGTCCAAGTTGTCCATCCCTGTCTACTTCTGTGTATGGAGGGGGTGGGAATGACCCTCGCTGTAAAGATTGGTTCCCTTTTTTGAGCTACTGCATCCATAGGTGTAGGTCAAGTTCATCAAATTGTATCAGATTACTTACTCTTTGTTCCTCTTCTTTTTCTAGTTGAGCTCTGATCATCCAGTCATTGAAGCCAGGTCAAGTGGGTATTATCTGCATATACCCTCTCTTCTTATCAGCTGGACACTTCACTCTCCACTCTAGTCCTCTGTGGCTATGTTACTGACTCTGGGCCCAAGAGTCCCCAGGTCTTGCCACACAGCTGGCCAACCTGGCCTCCACCCGGTTTCACAGAAGTCTATTGAACGTTGCAGGGCTTAGCTTGCAGCTTCATTGCTGTTTTTCCCTCACTTCCCTTTACCGGTGACAAATGTGGTCACCAATCAGAGCACATGTCTGTTCATGTATTCCCATTGAGTTTTAGTCTTGGAAGGGAGTTTGCCCTGAGGGGACCCGATCACTTGCCTTGATGTTTCGTGGGCTAGTAACTTGCTTGTTCTTGTAGTAATCAGTCAGACTGCCATTATTGTTTTGTATTTTTCCTGCCGGTCTTTCTTTCAAGAAGTGTCTTCTGTTCTTCTAGCCACTCCAGGCTGGTCTGCTTGTCCTTTCAAGTGAAAATTTCCCACCTCAGAAGATTCTGGATGGGGTTCAGGATTCCACCTATGGTCTAAGCCCCATTTTAGGTTATTCCAATCAGTTATAGGCAGAAGACAGACTTACAAGCTTTCTATGATGATATTTCTGGCTATTCCTTTCTCTCCCTCTCAAGTATCTATTTTATAATGGTATGCCAGGGAAACCAAGATTCAAAAGACAGCCAAGCATCTTAACATTATTTCCTCCCTTTTGCCCATTCCAACCATGTCTCAATCCCTGTATCCCAGAGCCCTGTTGTTATAAAGTTGTGCATACATCATTATTTACCTCTGTCCCACTTAACCCATGCAAACCTGCCTAATTGTTCTCCCATCCACTTTGCTCTTCCATTCTCCTTCCCCTTCTTGTATATTGCCCCCCTCCCTAGCACCCAAACTATCCTATGTCTATTCCCTACTCTGTGCTCCACCTTCCTCTCCCTCCCCTTACCCCTCATCCCTCACATCCTGGTAACAAGCAAAGAATCCCCCACACACACACGGGTTGAGTATGGGTTCTTTTTCTTAGTCTTTTATAGTAGTGGTCTTATGCAGTATTTCTCCTTTTGTGACTGACTAATTTCACTCAGCATAATGTCCTCAAGGTTCATCCATGTTATGCAGTAGCTTGAAACTTCCT
>NW_006408739.1:547876-553029 GCF_000296735.1 Chrysochloris asiatica
AGAAGGAGCAGCTGAGGACTCTAGATTTCTAGAAAGAGAGGGACTGAGAGCTGGAAGCCAGGAGGCAGGCTTGCAGAATGTGCCCTTCAGAGGTTTAAATTATTATATAGATAGCCTGACGGTTTAAAAAAAAAAAAAAGAGCTAAAATGAACAGAGAGATATACTGTTAACTGATGGTACATGAAGGGGATTTCATTGTAATGAAACAAAGTATATGATATTTTTAATTTAAAACTGATTATCTGCCCTGTAAACTTTCACTCAATTCACAATAAAAACTGGGAAAAAAAACAAAAAAAGTCACCTTCTAGACACATATGTGATTTACAGGTGAAATGATACATCTGGGATTTGCTTTCAAATACTCCATGGTCAGGGGTGGAGAGTGTGGGGGACATATACAGTAAAATTTGTCAAAACATTGGTAATTTTTAAAGCTAAATGATAAATATTTAGGAATTCTTTAAATTGGTCTCTCTACTTTAGTGATGTATCTGGAGTTTTCTGTAACTTAAGATTGTTTTATTTCTTAAATCTCTTTCCCCTTCTTTAGGAGCCACCTGGCCTCAAAATCTGCCATCTCCTGTGCTATTGCTCAACTTGACCATGGTGCCTCAGCGAACCTCTATATGAGATTTGATGGATGAATCACCAAAATTGCTACCTGCTTTACATTTACCATTTCCATCAAGTTGATTCTGACTCAAAGTAACCCTATTGGGCAGAAAAGAACAAGCTGTAACTCTTTACGGGAGCAGACGGCCTCATTTTGCTCCAGTAGAATGGCCGGTGGGTACAACTGTCAACCTTTTGAATTCGACTTTTACAAATATCTTTCACTCACTGTACACTACAGATAGTTACCATTTATTGAGTCATTATCGTCTATAGACATGTGAGATCATTTTGATCCTCACAGTGCCTTTGACAGATAGGCACTAAGGCCCATGTTTTCAATTGAGGGCACTGAGGAACCGAGAGGCTAACTAACATAGAGCACTATACAGCTAGTAAGTAGTGTGACTGGGATTCTGGATCCAAAATCCTTGTGAACTGCTGGGGAGTCACTCCTCAACACATGGCATCCCCTTGCAAAATGGAACTGGGCCATTGTGGCCCGTAGGGTTTTCGTTGGCTGCTTTTGGGAAGTAGACCACTAGGCCTTTCTTCTGAGTCTGTCTTAGTCTAGAAACTAATGAAACCTGTTCATATCATAACAACACGCAAGTTTACACTAAAGGGCAGATAATGACTTGTATGGGTCACTGGCTGGGAACTGAACCTGGTCCCCTCAGACAGAAGGTGAGAATTCTACTAGTGAACAACCCCTACCCTCACTGTGCTGTTTACCCATTCAAAAAATGGAAAATACTCTGATTTCAGTTAAGTGGATTGTTAAGGAAAGAGGAATACTTTATAGGCTCGTCTAGGAGCCTACCTTATATTCCAGATTTGAGCCTTCTGGCCTCAAATATTCTACACCACAATCTCCATAAACACAGGCATTTTCATGGGTCTCAACTTTACATCTAAAATATAGGGTTAGTGGACCTTCGAGAAAGGCTCAATGACGAAACAAATCAAAGACTCAGTGTCTGAGTCTTTCAGTTCTCGGCTCCTCAGAACATTGCATACATGATGTCAACCTTGCTCTCCCAGCATTATCATCCCAAACAATTCCGACATTGTGACCTCCCAGCAATCCCCACCTCAAAAGACTGGGACCAACTGGAACGGGCAGAAAGACAAAAGACAAAAACAAAACATGACTTTCTCTGAGTTAAGATCACAGCTGAAAAGACAAAACCAACCTTGTAAGGTCTCAAGAGAAGGCCAGGAGGCTTCATGTTTGATTTTCTTTGTCTTTTAAGGGAGTTTTGCTTTTCCTTGTATAAACAAAAAAAGATCTGAGACTAGGACCCAGGAGTCTTTTGACCTAGCCCAGGGCTAAGTAAAACCTCAGTAAAACCAACTGGCAAAAAGAATTTAATCCTTTTGTGTAGTTGAAAGAGTCTGGTTCCTTTTAATTCCCTGATTGTCAAAGCTGTTGTTCAAATTCCACGGGGAGAGTGGGAACCCAAATCATCAAAATCTCCAAGGACTTTGAAAATAAATATGTCAGTCATTGGTCTTTGCCTAGCCCTGGGGTCTGCGATTATACCTGGACTTTAGGGAGTGCTTTCCCTAATCCAGCATCTTTCCCACATCACCATTCTGCACTGATCAAATGGTCTGGTTAATCCTCTCCCTACCTTAAGGGATGCTGGGAGTTCCGGAGGGGCTGGGACTCAAGCTAGGCTTGCCTTGGCATGTGGGGAAAGCTAAGAGCTTTCAAAACAGATCTGGATCAAGGTACCTGCCGCCAAGTCCAAGGCCCAGAGGCTCTTCCAACAAAAGCAGGTGGTAGGAGCAACAGCTATAAAAATGAGGCTGTTAAGACAAGACTCTGGTAAGCTGAACCCCACCTGCTAAGTCACCTTGCACTTGTAGCTCCCATAAAGATGTGCAAGGATGAGCAGAAAGGAGTACTTTAGATATTGAAAGTGCCATGGGCTGCCAAGAGAACAAACAGATGTGTGTTGAAAGAAGTGCAGCCAAAGTGTTCCTTGGAGGCCAGGATGGCCAAACTTGTTTCTCATACTTAGGACATATTGTCAGCAGGGACCAGTCACTGGAGAAGGACATCATGTTTGGTAAGGTAGCGGGTCAGAAATAAAGAAAAAGACCCCCAGCAAGCTGGACTGACAAAATGGCAGCATCAATGGGCTCAAGCGTGACAACAATTGTGAGGTTGGCCCAAGATTGGGCAGTGTTTTGTTCTGTTGTGCTTAGGGTCACTATGAGTCGGCACCGACTCAATGGCACCTAACAACAATAACAATTTATCTTTTCAAAGCACTGCAACATGCATTGCTTCTCTTGTATTCTCTCAAAATCTCTGATCTGGAGAAGGATGAGTGCAAGTATTCCCAATGAACACATAAGAAAACTCATCACATCTCAGACTTGCTGAGAGACAAAGAGATAGGTAGTAGCAGAGCTAGACCGAGAAGCCTGATCTCCCAGCTCAGAGAACTGTCCTCTTTCCATGATGATGTTTCAGGAGTGGCAGTGGATGTCTTGAACTACCAGGCAAACCTAACACAAATACAACATGAATGGCAAAAAGTAGATGAAGAAACAAGAGAAGGCAAGAGGGTTGGAAACAAAATCCAGCTCGACTTTAAAGTATATTTTTTATTTTATTCTAGAAAGCTTCAAACACGCAAGAAATAAGAATACAATAAATCCCCATGTGCCCATTTCATGGCTACACTTGTAAAACCCAGTTCTCTAGATTCCTAAGGGTGTTCAGAGTGCTAAACTACTTGGCAGCTGAGAGCCCAACAATTGTCACAGCCTTGGCACCTGCTTTGGAATTCCCTAAATTCTCCAGCACCTTGGCTTGAAATATCCATAGGACTCAGCCTCAGAGGCAGAGCTAGACTAGAGGGTAGAGCAAAGATGACACAGGGAAGTCTTGGGTGATTTCAGACCCTGAACCTATATCAGAGAACATACATGCTTGACCTGGGATCTCTCGGCAAGTTGGGGAATTTGAAAATAAATCCACAAAATACCGAGACTACATTTTTAAGTAATCACTATGTAATGATTAAGGACATACAGATGAATTACATGTGACAGCTCACTAGGCTCAAGTCTATAACTTGACTATCCTGGCTATCGTTGTTGTTAGGTGCCATTGAGTCAGTACCAACTCATAGTGACCTTATGCACAGCAGAACGAAACACTACCTAATCCTGGGGCAACCTCACTACTGTTGCCACGCTTGAGTCCATCGATGCTGCCACTTAGCCAATCCATCTCACTGGGGGTCTTCCTCTTTTTCTCTGACCCTCCACCTTACCAAACATGATACACTTCTCCAGCAACTGATCCCTCCTGACAATATATCTGAAGTATAAGAGATGAAATTTGGCCATCCTGGCCTCCAAGGAGCACTCTGGCTGAACTTCTTCCAACACTATCCTGGTACTTTCCTGCAAAGGGGGCCAATCAATTCAAGAGCCTGAAAGGAAGACATCTCTGCAGGCACCAAAGCCACATTCCATCTACCTTGCAGAGGATGCAGGGGCATCAGCAGGTAACATCTGGGGCCTCTGTAATGGTATAGGCTTCACTGGGCTCTGCTAAGCCATCACATCAGAGTTCACACCTGGAGTGTGAATGCCATTTGTAATTCCTGCTTATTAGTAGTGGGCTACCACCTTAATCTTAATCAGGAGTCCTGGCGTGGTGCTGTGGTTTAATGCTCTAGACTGCAAAATCGGTTTGAACTGTAAAGTCAGCAGCTCCTCACCAGCCACTCCTCGGAAACCTTATACTGGATTGCTATGGGTCAGAGCCAACTCTACGGCACTTAACAACATCTACCACCAACTTAATCTAAAAGTACTCTGTTAGACAACATTCATTCCCCTTCCCTTGTGCTCCCTTGCTGAGAAGGGAATATATGTAGACAGAGCTGGGAAGACGACATTATGTAGATGGAGCCATAGCTCCTTCTGGTCAAGCCAACTGCACTCATGACCTCTATTGGGCGCTGAGCACTCCACTTCACACAGTGTTGGGGAGACAAAGGAAAAGGTGAGCACTTTCCAGCCTTCAGGGATCTAAATGTCAAGAGGACTAGGGCAGTTACAGCATCTGCTGAGAACAAAAGTCTCAGAAACAGTAGAACTTAGCAAGGAGGAGCCAAAGAGACCTCCATTTGACTATTAGCTCAGGCACTAATTAACCCTGTGACCTTGACCTTACCTTCTCTGAGTCTTTGTTCTCTCATTTGGAAACAACTGCAGTAGTACTGGGCTCAAGTGAAACTATCAACATTTAACCACTTTCTGAACTATCAAAAATGGAAATTTCATGTAGTTTAATCTAAGACCACCTCATGTAGTATTTTTTTTCTTTTTTTTAGAATTAAAGAGACTATAAGAGCAGCTTGGGGAAGAACAAAGCAGATGGGAGAACAATTAGACAGAGGTAAACAATGATATATGCACAACCTGAGAACAACAGGGTTCTGGGATACAGAGATCGAGCCACGGTTGGAATGTGGAAAACGGGGGAATAATATTAAGATGCTTG
>NW_006408739.1:557593-564539 GCF_000296735.1 Chrysochloris asiatica
CTCACATTTGTCCCTATTTTTTCATTGATAGCCTTCATAATTTTGGGATTCACATTTAGGTCTTTACTCCATGCTGAGTTGGGGTTTTTTTTGTAAGGTGTGAGGTAAAGGTCTTGTTTCAGTCTTTTGCATATCACTTTCCAATTCTGTCAGCACCATCTATTGAAGAGACTATCCCCTCCCCATATGGTATATTTAGGCACTTTGTCAAAAATCAGTTGGCTGTATGTGGAAGGGTTAATTTCTGGATTCTTGATTCTGTGCCATTGATCAATGTAGCTTTCATTGTTTTGACCACTGCAGCCTTGTAATAAATTTTGATGTCGGGGATATGCTATTTATTTTTTAATATTGACCAAATGAGTATATAATGCAAAGTAACTCTTCTTCCCACCCGTGTTTCAGCCATAGTTCTCCCCAGAGGCAAGTGCTGTTACCCAGTTTTGTGTGTTCTTTCCAAACATTCATGCATGTCATATACCCATGCCCACACACAAATGGTGGCCCACTACAAACACACTGTACCTAACAACATAACAAAACAGCCCTGGTGGCACAGTGAACACTTGGCTCTGTTAACTGAAAAGGCAGCAGTTTAAAACCACCAGCTACTCTAAGAGAGAAAGACATGGCAGTTTGCCCTATAAACATTGTTGTGTGTGGTTGTGACAATTCTGACTCCTAGCGAACCTGACCGTATAAAATAGAGTAGAACTACCCTGGAAGGTTCCCAAAACTGTCATCTTTACGAAAACACATTGTCACACTTTTCTCCAGTGGAATTGCTGGTAAGTTCAAACTGATGACCTTTTTGGTAGTAGCGGAGTGCTTTACCCACTGCACCACCAATGCTTCTTCCATAAAGTTTATAGCCTCAAGGTCAGCAGTTCGAAACTACCAGTAGTTCCACAGGAGAAAGATGAGGCTTTCTGCTCCTGTAAAGATTTACAGCATCGGAAACCCTATGCCGGGTTGCAAGTAGGAACCAACTCCACAGAAAAACCACCACCAACTGACAGACATTTAAGTTCTTTTTAACCTTTTGCTAAAGGAAACAATGCTGCAGTGAATATCTCTGTACACTCATCATTTCACATAGATCAGCTCATATCTGAAGGTGAAAGTCCTAGAAACAGAATTGTAGGGTTCAGTGATGGACATTGTAAATTGCCAGATAGTCCACATTGCCCTCCCCTGAGGTGGTCCTAATTCTTCTCAGCCAGCAATCAATGACTTTTCCCCACAGAGGAGGTCAGTTCGGAAATAGCTTTTAAAGGAAGGGAAAGAGAGCCCAGCTGGGCTGCCCAGAGAACACAGGATGGGACTCTGCAGGCAGCCAGCTGTGAAGTTACCAGAAACAGGAGTGAGGGCAAGAAGGACAGTACATTACCTTCTCTGTTGTCTAAAGCACTCTCTAACTGTGAGGGGCAGGGATTCAGTATAGAGACACAGAGCCTTTCAGAGAAAAGAAGGGAAACAGGAAAGAGGTAACACACCAGGGGGTTATAAGGTGGGAGGTACAGACCTCTCCCCCATAAGTGGTTGATTTCTGACACCGGCAGAAGGGGCAAGCATTCTGTTCTGCTCAGTTGTTAGTTTAAATGAGACTGGTACTACAGGGTGTACACTATTATGCCCTGTTTTATAGAAATCACTTGTGGCAGATAGGGGACCAAACTCTAAATCTAGAATTTAGGAGACATAATTTCTGAGTCTTGCCTCTTCCACTTTTTAGTTCTCTGACCTTGGGCAAGTCTTAACTTCTCTGAGTCCTCTTTTTCTCCTTTGTAAATGGGAAAGACAACATAGAAAAATATCGGCATTCATGTTTTGCAAAGTATTGTGATGCTACTAGAGGAGACAGTTCAAAAAGTTTGATGACTCTTCCAATGGGAAGAGTTGTTAAAATGATCTTTCAAGCAAGAGTTCAAGTTGGAACTATGGCTCTGTCTGGAAGAGTTTTATTAGGTGGCTTCATAGTTAAAGCTTAAGGAGGAAGTGTCCCGAATAAATCCAACAAGGAGACAACTCCCAGACAAGGGTCTTCATATCCTCTACCACCCAGTTAAGGCCCCCTGGCCCCTGGTGACTAAGACACAAGGCTCTTGGTGCCACTGGGCCCCCAATTTGCTTTCTTTTCTGCTTGACTGACCTGCCCCTAGCCTGACCATAGGGCTCCTAAAAAAACCACCCAGAAATCACAGAACTATCCCTAGACGAGGTGGGAGGAGGGAGGGAGGGGTGACTGCGAGAGAGAGCAGACTACAAGGTAAGGATCTGAACGGACTGCTGCGGGAACAACTGGATCGAGGCGGTCCCAAACTGCAAACTCCGGCGCGTCCCCAGGAAGGGCTATATCTCATTTCGCAGCCGGTCTTGCGACGTTCCCAGCTCCCACCAAGCCTGCACTGCGGCTCCCAGAGCGCCTAGCAGCTGAGAGTTCGTTTCCAGGTGGGGAAGCACCTGCTCCGGAATCGCCCTCGGGCCCCGAGGGAGCCTGTCCTCTCCACCAGCGCAAACCTGGCCCGTGGGGGCACCTCACCTTCAGCGAGCTCGCGGGCGTCCACGCGGCGCACCGGACAGTCGAGCGCCCTCCGCGCGCGTCCGCCGCTGACCTTGCGTCCTTCTCGCCCGAGCCCGGAGAGGACGCCGGGGCTCCAGAGCCCAGCTGCAGGGGTCGCGGCGTCAGGCTAGAGCCCAGGGACTCCCTTAGGCTGCAGGCACAAAGCCGAGTTGCGCCTTACGGCGTCCCATTCAGCGCTCTCCCGGGCTCCCTCGTCCCCTCCCACGGTCCTCCCGCCCCTTAAAGGCAGAGCGCCGGGCTCCCAGCTGCAGGCGGGTCGTGGAGAGGCACAGGAAATGACCTCAGCAGGCTCCAGCCTCCCACTTCTCCGCACCGCTCGGCTCGGCCCGGGGGTGGCTCGGGGCAGCGGTGACCTCCTGGGCTCTTGCCCTGAGCTCTAGGCGAAGGTAGTCCCAGTTGCACCTGGGAGCGTCCAGAGAGCCCTGGGGACCCGTTTAGTTGCCAGCTGGAAGAATGGGGGACAAGACCAGAACCTCTTTCCTGCCCAAGGCAATTCCAGCATTTATCTGGCGACCTGTACGACTCATAGCGACCCCATGCGACATAGTAGAACTGCCCCACAGGGTTTTCGTGGCTATAATCTTTAGGAAAGTAAATCAGCTGATCACCACCAGCTCTTTCTTCCCCGGAGCCTTTGGGTGTGTTCTGTTGGCGCTACCCGTGGCGCTTCCAGGGCTCTTTGTATGAACCCTAACGATAGACATGAAGCAGAAGTCATTATTTTCAAATAAACTGCCCCACTGTGAGATCAAGTGTTCTGATGTGCCATTTGTTAAAAGCAATGTGGACACCACAGCCACAAGATAAGTGTCTGTTTAATAACTAATTAAATAAATATAGTCGTATTTAAGAAATAATTTTATTTATCTTAAAGGAGAGGAGAGAGGAACGTCATCAATGTACTCTTATTTTCAGGGCATTGTAACCCTGCTGTTCACCCGATATAATTCTATAGAGGGGATTAGAATGCTCAGTATTTGGTTAGGTGGGCATAGGGCATAGGGTTAGTGCCACTGAGTACGTTACGACTCATAGCCATCCTGTTTGTGGGGTTGAACCACTGATTTTGCCATTAGCTGTCCAGTGCTGGACAAGATGAAAATGGAGAATATTGCAGCGAAGGGTACTCATTTCAAAACACAGAGTTTCTTCCTCAAACCTGCAAGTCTTAGTCTAGGCTTGAACAGACACAAAAACAACAACAACAACAAACAAAACACAAACAACAAAACCCACAAGGGTATATTTCTTCACACTCACACTAGAAGAATCACCCTCAGGTGTGGGGCTATGAAACTGCCAATTTAACCAACCCCCAGGTGATTGCCTTGCACAATTTGGAGAGCCCCAGGCACTCTAGAAAACTGGTCATGGCAGTTCAGGAGGCCAAAGGTGAGAGCTGAACTGGGCCACTAGGTCTCCTGAGGAACCAGACTTCACCAAGGGGGCTGTGGAATACAGTACTGTGAATACAGTGCTGAGACTATCCCCCAAAACTCTCCAATAGCCTCTTAAAGAAGTCCATAAGCAAGTCCTCTGGCGCTTATAAGGGAGACTCATTCATTAATTCACTCATTCACTTTGAGTAGGTAATCACAGAAGAGCTAAGAATGAAAAGTAAGTCTTCCTCCCACACTGTCCATTGTCCCCCAGACTCCTCCCCAAAAGATATTTTCTGCATACATAGATGTGTACTTACAAGTGTGTATTCATATTCTTTAAAGTGTTCAAAACCAAAGATGTCAGTTTGAGGACTAAGGTGCACCTGAACCATGCCATGGTCTTTTCAATAGTCTCATATGCATGTGAAAGTTGGCCAATAAATAAGGAAGACCATAGAAAAATTGATGCATTTGAGTTATGGTGTTGGAGAATATTAACAGCACCAGGGACTGCCAAAAGAACAAACAAATCTGTGTTTGAAGAAGTTCAGCCAGAATGCTCCTTAGAAGTCAGGATGGCAAGACTTCACCTCTCATGATTCAGCCATATTATCAGGAGGCACCAGTCCTGGAGAACGACATCATGCTTGGTAAAGTAGAACATCAGTGAAAAAGAGGAAGACTTCCAACTAGATGGATTGGGACAGTGACAACATGAATGTGCTCAAGCATAGCAACAATTGAGGATGGCACAGGACTGGGCAGTGTTTAGTTCTGTTGCACATAGGGTCTATGAGTCGGAACTGACTCGCTGACTCGACGGCACTTAACAACAACATAGCATTCCTGAGGAGCACTAGTAGCATAGTGGATTACGAGCTGGGCTTCTAATTGCGTCTGACATGGGCTATTCTCCATGACCCACGCAGAGATTAGAAGAAAAAGGAAGACACAAGACACAAATGAAAAAAGTAAAGTTGGGACCAGGTGGGATGCAGCACTCTGATGATGATACTGTGACTCAGACCAAGTGCAGCAAGTTTATTTTATACACAACTCAAGGGGAGGTGCTTGGGGGCAGGGTTAGGAGTACAAGAACATCCTGTACTGATAGTGCATGCAGTAAGCGGAACTTAATTGGAAAAATTGTAACTTGTGGTAGCTAGCTGGAACACAGATAAGAGCAGCTAAAATGTTGTGCAGACTGAGCTGAAGGACATAGCTGTGTACAAGGAAAGACCTTGCAAGTTCCCTGTCCCCTGAGGCAGCTCTTCAAGTTCCTCATGGGGCAGCTTGACCTGGGTGTAGCCCGAGTTTGTGGACCACAACTGTACAGTTGAAATCCTTGGGTTAAACTAGCCCCAGGTCAGAGACCTTTGGCTCAGTCGCTCCCAACACAAGGTCAGTAGTTCGAGTCTACCAGTTACTTCTTGGGAGAAAGAGGAGGCTTTCTGCTCCCATAAAGATTTATAACCTCAGAAATCCTATACAGGCTTGCTAAGAGTCAGAACCAACTCAGTGGCACTCAACCATCACCACTATAGCTTTTCTGGGAGTATGGTGGATGAGTACTGGTCTTCAAAGCACTAGATCAGCAGTTTGAGCTCACCAGTCACCCCACAGGAGAAAGATGAGGCTTTCTGCTCTCACAAAGATCTACAGTCTCAGAAACCCTAGACTGGATCACTATGAGTTAGAACTGACTTGAGGGCAGTTAACAACAACAGTAACATTCCTATGATCCCTGGTAGCACAATGGTTAAGTGCTCAGCTATCAGCTGAAAGGTTGGTGGTTGAAATATACCAGTCACTCTGAGGGAGAAAGACCCGATAGACTTGATGATGTATGCCTATAAGGATTTCAGTCGAGAAAACCTTATAGGTCAGGGATCACATCAGAGGGCCCTAGATAGAGTGGGAGAAAAATGTGGGAGAAATGCAGCAATGAAGACACAGGCTGAGTTTGGACACATTCCATTGGTACCTTGAGATGAGAGAGAGAAGAGGAAGAGCTGGCTGGTCTGAAATTTAGGGAGTTGTGTGAACCCTTGCGCCCATGGACACTGACGTAGTCTCTGGGCGCTAGGGCTGAGAGTGAAGGGGCCAGCTTGTATGAAGTGCAGGGAGGGGTGCATGAACTCCCAAACTTGCAGCTGGTATACATATATATGACTTAGCTTGGACTAAGTTGCAGCTGGTATACATATATATGACTTGGCTAGGACTGAGTTGACCAGAACCTGACCAGATGAAGATAAAGATGTTTGATACTATGAGCAAGTTTAAATTGCTAAAATTTGATGAACTGGACTTTTGCTTATGGATGCAGTTGCTCAAATTTCTAACCGGATTGGAAAAATCTTCATATCAAGGAACATGCTGGTCTCCTTTGTGTACTGGGTTGATAGGAATGGGCAGTTTAGACATTGGCTATCAAAAATAAGGGTGTTATAAAGGCATGTAGTGGCTGTACAATCTTTCATGGGTGTGCTTAGTTTCAGAATGAGGGCGGCAAGGCAGAATCCCCATTGAAGAGTTTTCCTCTTTTCCATATGGGTCTGGTGAAAGAGGGTAGGGGATGAAGCTGATAGGATTTTACGATTCACTTGTGAGTAACTATTAGCAGGATTAATTGTGATTGTCACAACTGGAATTTTTAGAAGATGTATCACTAAAAGAGGGGACTAGTTAATCTTTCATTTCAGGAACAGATGATCCCAGGACCAGCAATAAGGAAGAGCAGGAGTAGAGTGTGAGATGCCTACCTAGATAAGTGGTGACAACAGAGATGGAGGCAGAGGTGGTGGCATGGAGAGACAGAGCTGTTGCAGACCGGGCAGACCTGGTCAGGAGTTTGAGGCCCTGTGGGCCCAAGTGTTGCAGACCATAAAGGCCGCAGGCTCTGAGGAACAGACTCTAGCCACCTAGCAGTCATAGAAAAATGTTTTTCATCTTAGTGTTCAGTTATGTTTATTATTAA
>NW_006408739.1:565132-566406 GCF_000296735.1 Chrysochloris asiatica
AAGATGTTTACTATGCAGGATATTACGGCCTTCATGGCTGAGATGTTTGCAATGAAGCATCTGCTTGATGCCAGTCCCGCATCTACTCTGGTTTCGGGGGTGTCTCTTTGTCTCTTTCTTGGTGTCCTTGTGTGTATCTCTATATTTCTACAGCCGCCAGATATCCCCACCTCATGAACCAAAAACCTATGTCGAGGCGGGTCTCCGGCACAGAGCAACTTCCAGCTCCAGGCCCCTGAACTGAGTAAGCCTGTGTGCCGTGGGCTGGAGACTGCTTTGCAGAATGTGCCCTTTGCACATTTAAATGAATATTTGTTTTTTGTTCTGTTTGTGTGCACCAAATATTTTTGTTCATTTGTGGAACATAAGATGTAAATGGGGAACCACTGGGAGGAAAGTAGGATAACTGTTGTTGCAGAGATAAAATATTGTAATCATTGAGATGAAAAATGTATGATTTATTGAATGAACAGCTGATGATCTGTAAACTTCCACTCAATTCACAATAGAAAGTATTAAAAAAGAGGAAAATGTAGAACAAAACCAGGTTTACTGTGGAATAGAGACTGGTGGAACCCTCAAGACTATGACACTTAGTCACCCATCAGGTCTAGAAATGAACTCACCCCCATGACTCAATTTTCAGTCAAACAATAGGTAGATCTATCAGGGGGACAATAACACTAGTGAAGTAGGCACACCTTAGAATAATCAACCATTTGAGATCAAAAGGGCAGTATTTAATCAAGGATGAAGTTCAGAAGGGTTAGGAAAGGGGGACTGGAAACAGGAAACACAGGGAGGAAGTAGGATAAATGATGTTTTATTGTGAGATTACAATAAATAGCATGAAACAAAATACATATGGATTGTTGGGTGAAAAACTGATCTGCTCTGTAAACATTCACCCAATTCACAATTAAATGTTCTTAAAGAGATTTTATTGAGTGGATGATTGTTTTAAAAAATAACCAAACCCCCATGGGTCAGTTCTACTCGGTCACATGGGATTGCTATGAGTTGGAATGGACTCAGTGGTACATACATAAACAACATAGCATTCCTGTGGATAACTAGAATGCCTCCAATCTTTCATTATTATTTACTTTCCTGCAATAAATATCTCTGTACATACTGCTTAGTCCAGATTGTCTTTATGGTTTAACCCTTAGAAGTGGAATTGCTGGCTTTAAGCACATGTGAATTTTTTATTTTACTATTATTATTATTATTATTTTTAAATTTAAGGTTTTTATTGTGGATTGAGTGAAAGT